>NW_024470786.1:2311277-2318777 GCF_017639515.1 Carcharodon carcharias | reverse complement strand
GGGGATGGGGATGGGGATGGGGAAAGAGATGGGGATGGGGATGGGGATGGGGATGGGGATGGGGATGGGGATGGGGATGGGAATGGGGATGGGTATCGGGATCAGGATGGGGATGGGGATGGGGATGGGGATGGGGATGGGGATGGGAATGGGGATGGGGATGGGGATGGGGATGGGAATGGGGATGGGTATCGGGATCAGGATGGGGATGGGGATGGGGAAAGAGATGGGGATGGGGATCAGGATGGGGATGGGGATCAGGATGGGGATGAGGATGAGGATGGGGATGAGGATGGGGATGGGGATGGGGATGGGGATGGGGATGGGGATGGGGATGGGGATGGGGATGGGGATGGGTATCGGGATCAGGATGGGGATGGGATGGGGATGGGGATGGGAATGGGAATGGGGATGGGGATGGGGATGGGGATGGGGATGAGGATGGGGTTGGGGATTGGGATCGGGATGGGGATCGGAATCGGGATGGGGATCCGGATTGGGATCGGGATGGGGATCGGAATCGGGATGGGGATCCGGATTGGGATCAGGATGGGGATCGGAATCGGGATGGGGATCCGGATTGGGATGGGGATCGGGATGGGGATCGGAATAAGGATCAGGATGGAGATTGGGATTGGGATCGGAATTGGGATCGGGATGGGGATCGGAATCAGGATGGGGATCGGAATCGGGATGGGGATCAGGATCGGGATCGGGATGGGGATCCAGATTGGGATTGGGATGGGGATCAGAATCGGGATGGGGATCGGGATGGGGATGGGGATCAGTATTGGGATCGGGATGGGGATCGGGATGGGGATCAGAATCGGGATGGGGATCGGGATGGGGATCGGAATCGGGATGGAGATGGGGAATCATTATTCCCGGGTGTCTAATCCTGGGCTACTTGTTCTGACCAGGAGATCGATATCCAACTGGACAGAGCTGAGGGGCTGAGAGTCCTGGTGTGGGAGCAGCACGATTACCGGACCTCATCCGAGAACAAGGAGCGATATGAGGGAGATCGGCTCATCGCCAAGTCTCAGATCGAGGTGGGCAGCATTGACAGCACCTGACACCGCCCTAACCCACTCCACTGCTCCCTCCCTCTCTCCCTCCATATCCCACTCTCCCCACACCTCCCTACCCCACTCCGCTGCTCTCTCCCTCCATATCCCTCGCTCCCCAAACCTCCCTACCACACTCCGCTGCTCCCTCCCTCCCTCCCTCCATAACCCACTCTCCCCACACCTCCCTACCCCACTCCACTGCTCCCTCCCTCCCTCCCTCCATATCCCTCTCTCCCCACACCTCCCTACCCCACTCCGCTGCTCTCTCCCTCCATATCCCTCGCTCCCCACACCTCCCTACCACACTCCGCTGCTCCCTCCCTCCCTCCCTCCATAACCCACTCTCCCCACACATCCCTACCCCACTCCACTGCTCCCTCCCTCCCTCCCTCCATATCCCTCTCTCCCCACACCTCCCTAACCCACTCCACTGCTCCCTCCCTCTCTCCCTCCATATCCCACTCTCCCCACACCTCCCTACCCCACTCCGCTGCTCCCTCCCTCTCTCCCTCCATATCCCACTGACCCCAAACATCCCTACCCCACTCCGCTGCTCCCTCCCTCCATATCCCTCTCTGCGCACACCTCCCTAACCCACTCCACTGCTCCCTCCCTCTCTCCCTCAATATCCCACTCTCCCCACACCTCCCTACCCCACTCCGCTGCTCCCTCCCTCTCTCCATATCCCTCTCTCCCCACACCTCCCTAACCCACTCCACTGCTCCCTCCCTCTCTCCATATCCCTCTCTCCCCACACCTCCCTACCCCACTCCACTGCTCCCTCCCTCTCTCCATATCCCTCTCTCCCCACACCTCCCTAACCCACTCCACTGCTCCCTCCCTCCCTCCATATCCCTCTCACCCCACACCTCCCTACCCCACTCCACTGCTCCCTCCCTCCCTCCATATCCCACTCTCCCCACACCTCCCTACCCCACTCCACTGCTCCCTCCCTCCCTCCATATCCCTCTCTCCCCACACCTCCCTAACCCACTCCACTGCTCCCTCCCTCTCTCCATATCCCTCTCTCCCCACACCTCCCTAACCCACTCCACTGCTCCCTCCCTCTCTCCATATCCCTCTCTCCCCACACCTCCCTACCCCACTCCACTGCTCCCTCCCTCTCTCCCTCCATATCCCACTCTCCCCACACCTCCCTAGCCCACTCCGCTGCTCCCTCCCTCCCTCCCTCCCTCCATATCCCACTCTCCCCACACCTCCCTACCCCACTCCACTGCTCCCTCCCTCCCTCCCTCCCTCCATATCCCACTCTCCCCACACCTCCCTAGCCCACTCCGCTGCTCCCTCCCTCCCTCCCTCCCTCCATATCCCACTCTCCCCACACGTCCCTACCAAACTCCGCTGCTCTCTCCCTCCATATCCCTCTCTCCCCACACCTCCCTAACCCACTCCACTGCTCCCTCCCTCTCGCCCTCCATATCCCACTCTCCCCACACCTCCCTACCCCACTCCACTGCTCCCTCCCTCCATATCCCTCTCTCCCCACACCTCCCTAACCCACTCCACTGCTCCCTCCCTCTCTCCCTCCATATCCCACTCTCCCCACACCTCCCTACCCCACTCCGCTGCTCCCTCCCTCTCTCCCTCCCTATCCCACTCTCCCCACACCTCCCCACCCCACTGCGCTGCTCCCTCCCTCTCTCCCTCCATATCCCACACTCCCCACACCTCCCTACCCCACTCCACTGCTGCCTCCCTCCATATCCCTCTCTCCCCACACCTCCCTACCCCACTCCACTGCTCCCTCCCTCTCTCCCTCCATATTCCCCCTCTCCCCACACCTCCCTACCCCACTCCGCTGCTCCCTCCCTCCCTCCCTCCATATCCCTCTCTCCCCACACCTCCCTACCCCACTCCGCTGCTCCCTCCCTCCATATCCCTCTCTCCCCACACCTCCCTACCCCACTCCGCTGCTCCCTCCCTCCATATCCCTCTCTCCCCACACCTCCCTAACCCACTCCACTGCTCCCTCCCTCTCTCCCTCCATATCCCACTCTCCCCACACCTCCCTACCCCACTCCGCTGCTCCCTCCCTCCCTCTCTCCCTCCCTCCTTCCATATCCCTCTCTCCCCACACCTCCCTACCCTACTCCACTGCTCCCTTCCTGCCTCCCTCCATATCCCTCTCTCCCCACACCTCCCTACCACACTCCGCTGCTCCCTACCTCCATATACCTCTCTCCCCACACCTCCCTACCCCACTCCGCTGCTCCCTACCTCCATATCCCACTCTCCCCACACCTCCCTACCCCACTCCACTGCTCCCTCCCTCCCTCCCTCCGTATCCCTCTCTCCCCACACCTCCCTACCCCACTCCGCTGCTCCCTCCCTCCCTCCATATTCCCCTCTCCCCACACCTCCCTACTCCACTCCACTGCTCCCTCCCTCCCTCCATATCCCTCTCTCCCCACACCTCCCTACCCCACTCTGCTGCTCCCTCCCTCCCTCCATATGCCTCTCTCCCCACACCTCCCTACCCCACTCCACTGCTCCCTCCCTCCCTCCATATCCCTCTCTCCCCACACCTCCCTACCCCACTCCACTGCTCCCTCCCTCTCTCCCTCCATATCCCTCTCTCCCCAAACCTCCCTATCCCACTCCGCTGCTCCCTCCCTCCATATCCCTCTCACCCCACACCTCCCTACCCCACTCCACTGCTCCCTCCCTCCCTCCATATCCCTCTCTCCCCAAACCTCCCTATCCCACTCCGCTGCTCCCTCCCTCCGTATCCCTCTCTCCCCACACCTCCCTACCCCACTCCGCTGCTCCCTCCCTCCATATCCCTCTTTCCACACACCTCCCTACCCCACTCTACTGTTCCCTCCCTCCCTCCCTCCATATCCCACTCTCCCCACACCTCACTACCCCACTCCGCTGCTCCCTCCCTCATATCCCTCTCTCCCCACACCTCCCTACCCCACTCCGCTGCTCCCTCCCTCCCTCTCTCCCTCCCTCCTTCCATATCCCTCTCTCCCCACACCTCCTTACCCCACTCCGCTGCTCCCTCCCTCCCTCCCTCCCTATCCCTCTCTCCCCATGCCTCCCTAACCCACTCCACTGCTCCCTCCCTCCCTCCCTCCATATCCCTCTCTCTCCACACCTCCCTACCCAATCCACAGCTCCCTCCCTCCATATCCCACTCTCCCCACACCTCCCTACCCCACTCCACTGCTCCCTCCCTCCCTCCCTCCATATCCCTCTCTCCCCACACCTCCCTACCCCACTCCACTGCTCCCTCCCTCCATATCCCACTCTCCCCACACCTCCCTAACCAACTCCACTGCTCCCTCCCTCTCTCCCTCCATATCCCACTCTCCCCACACCTCCCTACCCCACTCCACTGCTCCCTCCCTCCCTCCCTCCATATCCCTCTCTCCCCACACCTCCCTACCCCACTCCACTGCTCCCTCCCTCCATATCCCTCTCTCCCCACACCTCCCTACCCCACTCCTCTGCTCTGTCCCTCCCTCCCTCCATATCCCTCTCTCCCCACACCTCCCTACCCCACTCCACTGCTCCCTCCCTCCCTCCATATCCCTCTCTCCACACACCTCCCTACCCCACTCCACTGCTCCCTCCCTCCCTCCATATCCCTCTCTCCCCACTCCTCCCTACCCCACTCCACTGCTCCCTCCCTCCCTCCATATCCCTCTCTCCCCACACCTCCCTACCCCACTCCACTGCTCCCTCCCTCCCTCCATATCCCTCTCTCCCCACACCTCCCTACCCCACTCCACTGCTCCCTCCCTCCCTCCATATCCCTCTCTCCCCACTCCTCCCTACCCCACTCCACTGCTCCCTCCCTCCCTCCATATCCCTCTCTCCCCACACCTCCCTACCCCACTCCACTGCTCCCTCCCTCTCTCCCTCCATATCCCACTCTCCCCACACCTCCCTAACCCACTCCACTGCTCCCTCCCTCCCTCCCTATCCCTCTCACCCCACACCTCCCTACCCCACTCCACTGCTCCCTCCCTCCCTCCATATCCCTCTCTCCCCACACCTCCCTACCCCACTCCACTGCTCCCTCCCTCCCTCCATATCCCTCTCTCCCCACACCTCCCTACCCCACTCCACTGCTCCCTCCCTCCCTCCATATCCCTCTCTCCCCACACCTCCCTACCCCACTCCACTGCTCCCTCCCTCCCTCCCTATCCCTCTCTCCCCACACCTCCCTAACCCACTCCACTGCTCCCTCCCTCTCTCCCTCCATATCCCACTCTCCCCACACCTCCCTACCCCACTCCACTGCTTCTTCCGTCCCTCCCTCCATATCCCACTCTCCCCACACCTCCCTACCCCACTCCGCTGCTCCTTCCGTCCCTCCCTCCATATCCCACTCTCCCCACACCTCCCTACCCCACTCCACTGCTCCCTCCCTCCCTCCCTCCATATCCCTCTCTCCCCACACCTCCCTACCCCACTCCGCTGCTCTGTCCCTCCCTCCCTCCATATCCCTCTCTCCCCACACCTCCCTACCCCACTCCGCTGCTCTGTCCCTCCCTCCCTCCATATCCCTCTCTCCCCACACCTCCCTACCCCACTCCACTGCTCCCTCCCTCCCTCCATATCCCTCTCTCCCCACACCTCCCTACCCCACTCCACTGCTCCCTCCCTCCCTCCATATCCCTCTCTCCCCACACCTCCCTACCCCACTCCACTGCTCCCTCCCTCCCTCCATATCCCTCTGTCCCCACACCACTCTACCCCATGCTGCTGCTCCCTCCCTCCCTCCATATCCCTCTTTCCTAACACTTCCCTACCCCACTCTGCCACTCCCTCACTCCATAGCCCTCTCTCTCCCCACAGCTCCCTATCCCTCACCACGTCTCTCCCTCCCTCCATCCCTCCATTTCCCTCTCTCCCCACACCTCTCTATCTCTCTCTCTCCCTCCCTCCCTCCATTTCCCTCTCTCCCCACACCTCTCTATCTCTCTCCCTCCCTCCCTCCATTTCCCTCTCTCCCCACACCTCTCTATCTCTCTCCCTCCCTCCCTCCATATCCCTCTCTCCCCACACCTCCCTACCCCACTCCACTGCTCCCTCCCTCCCTCCATATCCCTCTGTCCCCACACCACTCTACCCCATGCTGCTGCTCCCTCCCTCCATATCCCTCTCTCCCCACACCTCTCTATTGCTCTCCCTCCCTCTATAACCCTCTCTCCCCACATCCCTCTTTCTCCCCACACCTCTCTATCTCTCTGACTCTCCCTCCCTCCCTCCACATCCCTCTATTTTGCCCCATCTCTACATCTCTCTCTCCTCATCTGTCTCTTTCCCACATCCCTCTATCTCCTCATAACCCTATCTCCCTCCACACCCCTCTATCTCGCTCAGTCTATGCCCATCCCTCCCTTTCTCCATATCCCTCTGTCTCCCCATTTCCCTCTATCTCTCTCTGTCTCTCCCTCCCTCTGTCCATATCCCTTTATATCTCTCTCACCCTCTCTATCTCTCTCCAAATGCCCCTCCCCTCTCCAAATCCTTTCTTCTCCCCACATATCTCTCCTTCTCCCTCTCTCCCCACGTCCCCCTCTTCCCACATCCCTCTCTCTCCCCACATCCATCTCTCTCCCATCTCTCTCCCTCCCTCTTTCTCTCTCTTCCTCTTATAAATGTCTCTTCCTTATCTCTCCCTCCCTCTATCTCTCATCCCATGTTCCCTCAATCTGTTCACACCATTTCCATCTCTTTCATCCTTCTCCACCCCCCCCCCACCCTTGAATTCCTATCTCCTGTCCCTACCCCTTTCTCTCTATCTCTCCCCTGCTCCTGCCTCTCTCCCCCCATCTCTATTTCTCTCTCACTCCTTCCTCTCCCACCATCTCTATTTCTATCTCTCTCCTGCCTCTCTCCCCCCATCTCTATTTCTCTCTCTCTCCTTCCTCTCTCCCAATCTCTATTTCTCTCTCTCCTTCCTCTCTCCCCCCATCTCTATTTCTCTCTCTCTCCTGCCTCTCTCCCCCCATCTCTATTTCTCTCTCTCTCCTTCCTCTCTCCCAATCTCTATTTCTCTCTCTCCTTCCTCTCTCCCCCCATCTCTATTTCTCTCTCTCTCCTGCCTCTCTCCCCCCATCTCTATTTCTCTCTCTCTCTCCTGCCTCTCTCCCCCATTTCTATTTCTCTCTCTCTCCTGCCTCTCTCCCCATCTCCATTTCTCTCTCTCTCCTGCCTCTCTCCCCCCATCTCTATTTCTCTCTCACTCTCCTGCCTCTCTCCCCCCATCTCTATTTCTCTCTCTCTCCTTCCTCTCTCCCCATCTCCATTTCTCTCTCTCTCCTGCCTCTCTCCCCCCATCTCTATTTCTCTCTCACTCCTTCCTCTCCCACCATCTCTATTTCTATCTCTCTCCTGCCTCTCTCCCCCCATCTCTATTTCTCTCTCTCTCCTTCCTCTCTCCCAATCTCTA
>NW_024470786.1:2248777-2303777 GCF_017639515.1 Carcharodon carcharias | reverse complement strand
GATTAGATTCCAGTCTGTAACTCACTCCCAGGTATCTGTTATTCTATATATAAACCACCCCGAACCCTTGAGTTAGATTCCAGTCTGTTACTCAATCCTGGGTATCTGTTATTCTATATATAAACCAGCTCGAACCCTTCGAATAGATTCCAGTCTGTAACTCACTCCCGGGTATTCTATATATAAACCCACCCCAAGCCCCTCGATTAGATTCCAGTCTGTAACTCACTCACGGGTATCTGTTATTCTATATATAAACCCGCCTGAACCCCTCGATTAGATTCCAGACTGTAACTCACTCATGGGTATCTGTTATTCTATATATAAAACACCCCGAACCCCTCGATTAGATTCCAGTCTGCAACTCACTCCCGGGTATCTGTTATTCTATATATAAACCACCCCGAACCCCTCGATTAGATTCCAGACTGTAACTCACTCACGGGTATCTGTTATTCTATATATAAACCACCCCGAACCCCTCGATTAGATTCCAGTCTGCAACTCACTCCCGGGTATCTGTTATTCTATATATAAACCCGCGTGAACCCCTCGATTAGATTCCAGTCTGCAACTCACTCCCGGGTATCTGTTATTCTATATATAAACCCGCGTGAACCCCTCGATTAGATTCCAGTCTGTAACTCACTCACGGGTATCTGTTATTCTATATATAAAACACCCCGAACCCCTTGATTAGATTCCAGACTGTAACTCACTCCCGGGTATCTGTTATTCTATATATAAACCACCCCAAACCCTCCAATTAGGTTCCCGGCTGTAACTCACTCCCGGGTATCTGTTATTTTATATATAGATCTCCCCGAACACCTCGATTAGATTCCAGTCTGTAACTCACTCCCGGGTATCTGTTATTCTATATATAAACCCCAACGAACCCCTCGATTACATTCCAGTCTGTAACTCACTCCCGGGTATCTGTTATTCTATATGTAAACCACCCTGAATCCCCCGATTAGATTCCAGTCTGTAACTCACTCCCGGGTATCTGTTATTCTATATGTAAACCACCCTGAATCCCCCGATTAGATTCCAGTCTGTAACTCACTCCCGGGTATCTGTTATTCTATATATAAACCACCCCGAACCCCTCGATTAGATTACAGTCTGTAACTCACCCCCGAGTATCTGTTATTCTATATATAAACCACCCCGTACCCCTCGATTAGATTCCAGTCTGTAACTCACTCCCGGGTATCTGTTATTCTATATATAAACCACCCCAAACCCCTCGATTAGATTCCAGTCTGTAACTCCCATGTATCCATATTATGTGATGAGTTAGTCTCCTCCTTGGAAAACTGGTGACTCTGTTTTCTGCTGTGATTATTTTTTGCTTTCAGCTTGATCCCAGATCACTGCAATCGAAGGAATGGAAAGACCGTGTCATTGCGATGAATGGGGTAAGGAACGTCTCTCATTGTTCATGGTTGGCGGAGAGAAGCTGTGCCCTCAGGCCTGGAATTGGCCGACTCTTGATGTAGGCCTTCCTTTGACCCCATGCAGCACAGCCAAGGTCAAGTGGCTGCAGGCGGGAGGACTGGAGGAGGTTACAGAGATAGGGAGGGGTGTAGGGGCTGGAGGAGGTTACAGAGATAGGGAGTGTTGTAGGGCCTAGAGGAGGTTACAGAGATAGAGAGGGGTGTAGTGGCTGGAGGAGGTTACAGAGATAGGGAGGGTTGTAGGGGCTGGCGGAGGTTACAGAGATAGGGAGGGTTGTTGTGGCTGGAGGAGGTTACAGAGATAGCGAGGGGTGTAGGGGCTGGAGGAGATTACACAGATAGGGAGGGGTGTAGGGTCTGGAGGAGGTTACAGAGATAGGGAGGAGTGTAGGGGCTGGAGGAGGTTACAGAGATAGGGAGGAGTGTAGGGTCTGGAGGAGGTTACAGAGATAGGGAGGGGTGTAGGGTCTGGAGGAGGTTACAGAGATAGGGAGGAGTGTAGAGGCTGGAGGAGGTTACAGAGATAGGGAGGGTTGTAGGGGCTGGCGGAGGTTACAGAGATAGGGAGAGTTGTAGGGGCTGGCGGAGGTTACAGAGATAGGGAGGGTTGTTGTGTCTGGAGGAGGTTACAGAGATTTGGTGGGGGGAGTGAGGTCCATGGAGGGATTTGAAAACGAGTTGAGAACGTGAAAATGGAGGTGTTGCCGGACCGGGAGCCAGTGTGGGTTCTGCGAGCACAGGGGGTGTGGGGGTGAAGGGGTCTCGGTGCGATTTCGGACATGGGGGAGGGATCAGCGGAGTTCGGCAACAGTTGAAGTCTACAGGAGGGTCGAGTGTGGGAGAGCGGCCAGGAGAGCGGCTGGAATAGTCGATTCCCGGAGGGAACGAAGGGGCGGGCGATGGCTTCAGTAGCCGATGAGCTGAGACGGGGGTGGACTCTGGTGACGTTACGGAGGGAGAAATGTGCCATCTTAGCGATGGGGTGGACATGAGTTCGGATACTCACCTTAAGGTCAAGTCCCACCCTGAGGTTGTGAACAGTCTGCTTTTTCCGTGGACAGTCAGCATGGAGAGGGGAGCTCTGGGTTGGAGTTTGCAGCAGGGAACGAAAACAACAGAGTCCATCTTCCCGATATTTCACTGGAGGGAACCTCTGCCCGTCCTGTGCGGAATATCGGATAAGCCGAGTGATAGTTTGGAGAGTGGGGGAGTGCAGGGAGGAGGAGGTGCTGATCTCCATCCGGGAGTCCCCTGGTGTATGTGCGGGAACTGACGCCGCGCTTTCGGGCGGTGCCCCCGTGGGATCTTTCCATGCGCAAGGCCCACCCCTGTCCCCTTCAGGGCCCAGAAGGTTGGCTCGCAGTTGGACTCAACGACCAAGGGAGAGAAGCTCAGGCCATGAAAGGTTTACAGGGGGAAGGGATCCGGGGCTGGGTTGGGCAGGGCAAGGGGCGCTGAAGGTCAATTCAGGGGTCACAGGGGGCAAAGGTCAGGAAGCCCCCTCAGGGAGGCGGTCATGTCCAGAAGGGGGCAGGAGGGGTCTCTCTTACAACGAAGCTCACTCGCTCCTGCTCTGATCCCACCTCCACCAACAGCATGAGATGACCTGCTCCATGAGGTACCTGCACCAAAGCCTCAGCCAACTGGATGAACTGTCAGGAGCTCCGCGTGGTATCTTTGGCGTTCCCATCAGCATTGTCACCTAGTGAGTACATAACCGACCGACGCGCGGAGATGGTGGGATCCCACTGCACCAAATCCCAACGGATCCAAACCCCTTCCCAGTCACTCGCACTGCACCAAATCCCAACGGATCCAAACCCCTTCCCGGTCACTCCCACTGTACACAATCCCAATGGACACAAACCCCTTCCCGTTCACTCCCACTGTACACAATCCCAATGGACACAAACCCCTTCCCATTCACTCCCACTGTACACAATCCCAACGGATCCAAACCCCTTCCCGTTCACGCCTACTGTCCACAATCCCAATGGACCCAAACCCCTTCCCGTTCACTCCCACTGTACACAATCCCAATGGACACAAACCCCTTCCCATTCACTCCCACTGTACACAATCCCAACGGATCCAAACCCCTTCCCGTTCACGCCTACTGTCCACAATCCCAATGGACACAAACCCCTTCCCATTCACTCCCACTGTACACAATCCCAATGGACCCAAACCCCTTCCCATTCAGTCCCACTGTACACAATCCCAATGGACCCAAACCCCTTCCCATTCACTCCCACTGTACACAATCCCAATGGACCCAAACCCCTTCCCGTTCACTCCCACTGTAAACAATCCCAATGGACCCAAACCCCTTCCCGTTCACTCCCACTGTACACAATCCCAATGGACCCAAACCCCTTCCCGGTCACTCCCACTGTACACAATCCCAATGGACACAAACCCCTTCCCATTCACTCCCACTGTACACAATCCCAACGGATCCAAACCCCTTCCCGTTCACGCCTACTGTCCACAATCCCAATGGACACAAACCCCTTCCCATTCACTCCCAGTGTCCACAATCCCAATGGACACAAACCCCTTCCCATTCACTCCCAGTGTACACAATCCCAATGGACACAAACCCCTTCCCGGTCACTCCCACTGTACACAATCCCAATGGATCCAAACCCCTTCCCGTTCACTCCCACTGTACACAATCCCAATGGATCCAAACCCCTTCCCGGTCACTCCCACTGTACACAATCCCAATGGACCCAAACCCCTTCCCGTTCACTCCCACTGTACACAATCCCAATGGATCCAAACCCCTTCCCGGTCACTCCCACTGTACACAATCCCAATGGACCCAAACCCCTTCCCGTTCACTCCCACTGTACACAATCCCAATGGATCCAAACCCCTTCCCGTTCACTCCCACTGTACACAATCCCAATGGACACAAACCCCTTCCCATTCACTCCCACTGTACACAATCCCAACGGATCCAAACCCCTTCCCGTTCACGCCTACTGTCCACAATCCCAATGGACACAAACCCCTTCCCATTCACTCCCAGTGTCCACAATCCCAATGGACACAAACCCCTTCCTATTCACTCCCAGTGTACACAATCCCAATGGACACAAACCCCTTCCCGGTCACTCCCACTGTATACAATCCCAATGGATCCAAACCCCTTCCCGTTCACTCCCACTGTACACAATCCCAATGGATCCAAACCCCTTCCCATTCACTCCCACTGTACACAATCCCAATGGAAACAAACCCCTTCCCATTCACTCCCACTGTACACAATCCCAATGGACACAAACCACTTCCCATTCACTCCCACTGTACACAATCCCAATGGACCCAAACCCCTTCCCATTCATTCCCACTGTACACAAGACCAATGGATCCAAACCCCTTCCCGTTCACTCCCACTGTACACAATCCCAATGGACCCAAACCCCTTCCCATTCACTCCCACTGTACACAATCCTAATGGATCCAAACCCCTTCCCGTTCACTCCCACTGTACACAATGCCAATGGACCCAAACCCCTTCCGCTTCACTCCCACCTTGAGGAAGCGGATTAATTCAGTTATTTTTTGCCCTGCTTTGCCTCCGACCCTGATCCACTGTGTCCCTCTGGAGCAGCCGGGATCGCAGCCGGGTCCCGCTGATCGTGCGGCACTGCGCAGAGGACGTGGAGCGACGTGGGCTGGACGAGCTGGGAATCTACCGGGTCTCGGGCATTGCCACCGATGTCCAGACCCTGAAGGCGGCGTTTGAAAGCAGTGAGTAGGGAGGACGATTTGTCCAAATAGGCAATGGGGTTCGCCCTTTTTTGATGGCTCTGTCGCTCGTTTCATTCGTTGGCGAGGTCTTCTGTGGCCGAATAGCTGAGTGTGGTGAGTGCGGCGCAAGACACGGAATTCAAGGAGGAGACTCTCCTCTGCTAACGAGATAATTCACTCGCTGGTCTGTGCACGCCTTTGCATCACAGGGAGTGTTCCAGACAATTGGTGCACAGCAAGATTCCACAAGAATGACTGGATCACTTGTTTCTCAGTGCTGTTGTGTGAGGGATAAGTACTGGTAGCCAGCAGGCAGCAGACAAATTCCCCACAACTTGTCGCTCAACAGTGGCTGCCTCGAATCTGGATTTAAAAGCTTTCCCTGGAAGATAGCAACTCCAGCGACTCTCCCTCAGTACTGACCCTCCGACAGTGCAGCTCTCCCTCAGTACTGACCCTCCAACAGTGCGGCTCTCCCTCAGTACTGACCCTCCGACAGTGCGGCGCTCCCTCAGTACTGACCCTCCTACAGTGCGGCGCTCCCTCAGTACTGACCCTCCGACAGTGCGGCGTTCCCACAGTACTGACCCTCCGACAGTGCAGCTCTCCCTCAGTACTGACCCTCCGACAGTGCGGCTCTCCCTCAGCACTGCCCCTCTGACAGTGCGGCTCTCCTTCAGTACTGACCCTCCGACAGTGCGGCTCTCCCTCAGTACTGACCTTCCGACAGTGCGGCTCTCCCTCAGTACTGACCCTGCGACCGTGTGGCTCTCCCTCAGTACTGACCCTCCGACAGTGCGGCTCTCCCTCAGTACTGACCCTCCGACAGTGCAGCTCTCCCTCAGTACTGACCCTCCAACAGTGCGGCTCTCCCTCAGTACTGACCCTCCGACAGTGCGGCGCTCCCTCAGTACTGACCCTCCTACAGTGCGGCGCTCCCTCAGTACTGACCCTCCGACAGTGCGGCGTTCCCACAGTACTGACCCTCCGACAGTGCAGCTCTCCCTCAGTACTGACCCTCCGACAGTGCGGCTCTCCCTCAGCACTGCCCCTCTGACAGTGCGGCTCTCCTTCAGTACTGACCCTCCGACAGTGCGGCTCTCCCTCAGTACTGACCTTCCGACAGTGCGGCTCTCCCTCAGTACTGACCCTGCGACCGTGTGGCTCTCCCTCAGTACTGACCCTACGACAGTGCGGCGCTCCCTCAGTACTGACCCTCCAACAGTGCGGCTATCCCTCAGCACTGACCCTCTGACAGTGCGGCTCTCCCTATCACTGACCCTCTGACAGTGCGGCTCTCCCTCAGCACTGACCCTCCGACAGTGCAGCTCTCCCTCAGCACTGACCCTCTGACAGTGCGGCTCTCCCTCAGCACTGACCCTCTGACAGTGCCGTGCTCACTCACTACTGACTCTCCTACAGTGCAGCGATCCCTCAGTACTGACCCTCCGACAGTGCGGCTCTCCCTCTGTACTGACCCTCTGACAGTGCGGCGCTCCCTCAGCACTGACCCTCCGACAGTACAGCACTCCCTCAGTACTGACCCTCTGACAGTGCGGCGCTCCATCAGCACTGACCCTCCGACAGTGCGCCTCGCACTCAATACTGACCCTCCGACAGTGCGGCTCTCCCTCAGCACTGACCCTCCGACAGTGCGGCTCTCCCTCAGTACTGACCCTCCGACAGTGCGGCTCTCCCTCAGTACTGACCATCTGACAGTGCGACTCTCCCTCAGCACTGACCCTCCGAAAGTGCGGCTCTCCCTCAGTACTGACCATCTGACAGTGCGGCTCTCCCTAAGCACTGACCCTCTGACAGTGCGGCGCTCCCTCAGTACTGACCCTCCGACAGTGCGGCTCTCCCTGTGCACTGACCCTCTGACAGTGTGGCTGTCCCTCAGTACTGACTCTCCGACATTGCCGCTCTCCTCAGCACTGACCCCACGACAGTGTGGCTCTCCCTCAGTACTGACCCTCCGATAGTGCGGTTCTCCCACAGTACTGACCCTCCGACAGTGCCGTGCTACCTCAGTACTGACCATCCGACAGTGCGGCTCTCCCTCAGCACTGACCCTCTGACAGTGTGGCTCTCCCTCAGTACTGACCCTCCGATAGTGTGGCTCTCCCTCAGTACTGACCCTCCGACAGTGCGGCTCTCCCTCAGTAAAGACAATCCGACAGTGCGGCTCTCCCTCAGTACTGACCCTCCGACAGTGCAGCTCTCCCTCAGCACTGCCCCTCTGACAGTGCGGCTCTCCCTCAGTACTGACCGTCCGACAGTGCGGCTCTCCCTCAGTACTGACCCTCCAACAGTGCGGCGCTCCCTCAGTACTGACCTTCCGACAGTGCGGCTCTCCCTCAGCACTGACCCTCCGACAGTGCGGCTCTCCCTCAGCACTGACCCTCTGACAGTGCCGTGCTCACTCACTACTGACTCTCCGACAGTACGGCTCTCCCTCAGTACTGACCCTCTGACAGTGAGGCTCTCCCTCAGCACTGACCCTCTGACAGTGCGGCTTTCCCTCAGTACTGACCCTCTGACATTGCGTCTCTCCCTCAGCACTGACCCTCCGACATTGCGGCTCTCCCTCAGCACTGACCCTCCAACAGTGCGGCTCTCCCTCAGCACTGACCCTCCAACAGTGCGGCACTCTCTCAGCACTGCCCATCCAGCAGTGCGGCTCTCCCTCAGCACTGACCCTCCAACAATATGGCGCTCCCTCAGTACTGATCCTCCGACAGTGCGATGCTCCCTCAGCACTGACCCTCCGACAGTGTGGCTCTCCCTCAGCACTGACCCTCCGACAGTGCTGCTCTCCTTCAGTACTGACCCTCTGACAGTGCGGCTCTCCCTCAGTACTGACCCTCCGACAGTGCGGCGCTCCCTTCGCACTGACCCTCAGACAGAGCCGCTGTCCCTCAGTACTGACCCTCCGACAGTGCGTCTCTCCCTCAGCACTGACCCTCCGACAGTGCGGCTCTCCCTCAGCACTGACCCTCAGACAGAGCCGCGGTCCCTCAGTACTGACCCTCCGACAGTGCGGCTCTCCCTCAGCACTGACCCTCCGACAGTGCGGCTCTCCCTGTGCGCTGGCACCCGGGTTGGTGTGTGAGTTGGGGCTCTGTCCCTCTGGTCCATTGGAGGTCAGGCCTCTTGGTTGGGGTGTCTGACGTTCCGGTTTCGGAGCTGAGTCCGAGAGAGCGACAGGGAGGATTCAATAGCGCTTTGAAAATGTTCCCGCTCTCGCTGCCTGTTCACTGATTTTATTTTCTAACCATACAGACACAAAGGAAGCCCTGCTCCAACTGAAAAATTACGATATTAACGTTGTGGCTGGCACGTTAAAGTTGTACTTGCGTGAACTTCCAGAACCCTTGCTGACCGATGAACTTATCCCCTCCTTTGTCAGCGCCGTCGGTAGGATCTTTGTTCGTCAGTCGTTGAGGGGGTTTTTGTGCATTGTTAGTTGGCTCGCTTGCCTGGGGACCTGAGGCTACTGCTTCTTAAATTCATTCACGGGGGTGTGGCTGTGTCCCAGCATTGAATGCCCCTCCCTAATTGCCCCTCGAGAAGGTGGTGGGTGAGCCGCTGCGGTCCCCGTGTGGTGTGGGTACACTCACGGCGCTGTTAGGGAGGGAGTTGCAGGATTTTGTCCCCGTGTGGTGTAGGTACACCCACAGCGCTGTTAGGGAGGGAGTTCCAGGATTTTGTCCCGTGTGGTGTAGGTACACCCATGGCGCTGTTAGGGAGGGAGTTCCAGGATTTTGTCCCGTGTGGTGTAGGTACACCCACGGCGCTGTTAGGGAGGGAGTTCCAGGATTTTGTCCGTGTGGTGTAGGTACACCCACGGCGCTGTTAGGGAGGGAGTTCCAGGATTTTGTCCCCGTGTGGTGTAGGTACACCCACGGCGCTGTTAGGGAGGGAGTTCCAGGATTTTGTCCCGTGTGGTGTAGGTACACCCACGGCGCTGTTAGGGAGGGAGTTCCAGGGTTTTGTCCCGTGTGGTGTAGGTACACCCACGGCGCTGTTAGGGAGGGAGTTCCAGGATTTTGTCCCGTGTGGTGTAGGTACACCCACGGCGCTGTTAGGGAGGGAGTTCCAGGATTCGGACCCAGCAACAGTGAAGGAACGGCCGATATATTTCCAAGCCGGGATGGTGAGGGGCTCGGATGGGAACTTCCAGGTGGTGGGTGTTCCCCATGTGTCTGCTGCCCTTGTCCTTCTAGATGGTAGAGGTTGTGGATTTGGGCGGCGCTGTCGAAGGAACCTTGGTGAGTTGCTGCAGTGCATCTTGTAGATGTTGCACACACTGCAGCTACTGTGCGTCGGTGGTGGAGGGAGTGAATGTTTGTGGATGGGGGGCCGATCGAGCGGGGCTGCTTTGTCCCGGATGGTGTCGAGCTTCTTGAGTGTTGTGGGAGCCGCACTCATCCAGGCAAGTGGGGAGTGTCCCATCACACTCCTGACTGGTGCCTTGCCAATGGTGGACAGGCTTTGGGGAGTCAGGAGCGTGGAGATATTAAAATTTAAAACAAAAATTAAAACGATGGCTTCTAGAGTCAAATAGCTGCCCACCCCTGGTTCATGCTGTTGAGGAATTTGGCGATGGAAATGAATATTTGGACAGCGCATAGCACCCAGAACCCCAGTGAGGGTGGGCACCTTCAGTACGGAGGGGAGGGAGAGCGAGGTGTCGAGTGAGGAGGAGATGGGAGAGAAGGGTTTGGAGGGTGCGCATGTGGGGGTGAAAGCATTTGTGTCCACTGGTCTGAACTCTGCTTAACTTCCAGCCCTGGAGGACCCAGTTGCCAAGGAGCAGCAGATGATGTCACTGCTGAATCAACTCCCTGAGCCGAATCTGAACACCTTCATGTACCTGATGAAACATCTCATAAGGTATGTTAAAGACTTGAATAGGAACCAGTTCAGGAGATAGCTGTACACTGACTGGTGTCTCTCAGTCCCTCTCTCTCTCTCAGGGAGATATCTGTACACTGACTGGTGTCTCTCAGTCCCCTCTCTGTCTCAGGGAGATATCTGTACACTGACTGGTGTCTCTCAGTCCCCTCTCTGTCTCAGGGAGATATCTGTACACTGACTGGTGTCTCTCAGTCCCTCTCTCTCAGGGAGATACCTGTACACTGACTGGTGTCTCTCAGTCCCTCTCTCTCAGGGAGATATCTGTACACTGACTGATGTGTCTCAGTCCCCTCTCTCTCTCAGGGAGATATCTGTACACTGGTGTCTGTCAGTCCCCTCTCTCTCTCAAGAAGATATCTGTACACTGACTGGTGTCTCTCAGTCCCTCTCTCTCTCTCAGGGAGATATCTGTACACTGACTGGTGTCTCTCAGTCCCTCTCTCTCAGGGAGATATCTGTAGACTGACTGGTGTCTCTCAGTCCCCTCTCTCTCAGGGAGATATCCGTACACTGACTGGTGTCTCTCAGTCCCCTTTCTCTTAGGGAGATATCTGTACACTGACTGGTGTCTCTCAGGCCCTCTGTCTCTCAGGGAGATACCTGTACACTGACTGGAGTCTCTCAGTCACTCTCTCTCAGGGAGATATTTGTACTATGACTGGTGTCTCCCAGTCACTTTTCCCTTTGGGATTATTTCGGGATTGATACAGGGCTATGGGAGAGAGTGGGACAGTGGGATTAGTTTGGGGATTGATACAGGGTTATGGGGAGAGAGCGGGGCAGTGGGATTAGTTTGGGGATTGATACAGGGCTATGGGGAGAGAGCGGGGCAATGGGATTAGTTTGGGGATTGATACAGGGCTATGGGGAGAGATCAGGGCAGTGGGATTAGTTTGGGGATTGATACAAGGCTATGGGGAGAGATCAGGGCAGTGGGATTAGTTAGGGATTGGTACAGGGCTATGGGAGAGAGTGGGACAGTGGGATTAGTTTGGGGATTGATACAAGGCTATGGGGAGAGATCAGGGCAATGGGATTTGTTTGGGGATTGATACAGGGCTATGGGGAGAGAGCGGAGCAGTGGGATTAGATTGGGGATCAATACAGGGAGGAGGAATTGGGAATTGTTAACCACCTAATGAATTTCTTCCCAGGGTGACAGAACATGAACAGGTCAATAAAATGACACTACATAATTTGGCCACTGTCTTTGGACCATCAATGCTTCGCATAAAGAATGAGGGAGAGCCCAAGAACATCTCACAAGAGGTCGTGGCCCAAGTATGTTCCCCCTCACAGATCTATTTTCACTGATCTGTCCCCGTGCTGCACCTGTCCTGGGAGTGTTTGATGGGGACAGTGTGGAGGGAACTTTACTCTGTATCTAACCCCGTGCTATACCTGTCCTGGGAGTGTTTGATGGGGACAGTGTAGAGGGAGATTTACTCTTTAAAAATCCCGTGCTATACTTGTCCTGGGAGTGTTTGATGGGGACGGTGTAGAGGGAGCTTTACTCTGTACCTAACCCCTTGCTGTACCTGTCCTGGGAGCGTTTTATGGGGACAGTGTAGAGGGAGATTTACTCTGTATCTAACCCCGTGCTGTACCTGTCCTGGGAGTGTTTGATGGGGACAGTGTAGAGGGAGCTTTACTCTGTATCTAACCCCGTGCTGTACCTGTCCTGGGAGTGTTTGATTGGGACGGTTTAGAGTGAGCTTTAGTTTGTATCTAACCCCGTGCTCTACCTGTCCTGGGAGTGTTTGATGGGGACAGTGTAGAGGGAGATTTACTCTGTATCTAACCCCGTGCTGCTCCTGTCCTGGGAGTATTTGATGGGGACAGTGTAGAGGGAGATTTACTCTGTATCTAACCCCATGCTGTACCTGCCCTGGGAGTATTTGATGGGGACAGTGTAGAGGGGGATTTACTCTGTATCTAACCCCATGCTGTACCTGCCCTGGGAGTATTTGATGGGGACAGTGTAGAGGGAGATTTACTCTGTATCTAACCCCGTGCTGTAACTGTCCTGGGAGTGTTTGATGGGGACGGTGTAGAGGGAGCTTTACTCTGTATCTAACCCCGTGCTGTACCTGTCCTGGGAGTGTTGGATGGCGACAGTGTACACGGGGCTTTATTCTCTAACTAACCCCATTCTGTACCTGTCCTGGGACTGCTTGATGGGGATAGTGTAGAGGGAGATTTAGTCTGTATCTAACCCCGTGCTATACCTGTCCTGGGAGTGTTTGATGGGGACAGTGTAGAGGGAGAGTTGCTCTGTATCTTTCCCCGTGCTGTACCCTGTCCTGCGAGTGTTTGATGGGGAGGTAGTAGAGGGAGCTTTACTCTTTAATAACCCCGTGCTGTACCATCCTGGAAGTGTTTGATGGGGACGTTGTAGAGGGAGCTTTACTCTGTACCAAACCCCGTGCTGTACCTGTCCTGGGAGTGTTTGATGGGGACAGTGTAGAGGGAGATTTACTCTGTATCTAACGCCACGCTGTATCTGTCCTGGGAGTGCTTGATAGGGACAGTATAGAGGGAGATTTACTCTGTATCTAACCCCGTGCTGTACCTGTCCTGGGAGTGTTTGATGGGGACAGTGTAGAGGGAGATTTACTCTGTATCTATCCCCGTGCTGTACCTGTCCTGGGAGTGTTTGATGGGGACACTATAGAGGGAGATTTAATCTGTATCTAACCCCGTGCTTCACCTGTCCTGGGAGTGTTTGATGGGGACGGTGTAGAGGGAGATTTACTCTGTATCTAACCCCGTGCTTCACCTGTCCTGGGAGTGTTTGATGGGGACGGTGTAGAGGGATCTTTACTCTGTATCTAACCCCGTGCTGTACCTGTCCTGGGAGTGTTTGATGGGAACAGTGTTGAGGGAGATTTACTCTGTATCTAACCCTGTGCTATACCTGTCCTGGGAGTGATAGATGGAGACATTGCAGAGGGAGCTTTACTCTGTACCTAACCCCTTGCTGTACCTGTCCTGTTAGTGTTTGATGGGGACTCTATAGAGGGAGATTTAATCTGTATCTAACCCCGTGCTTCACCTGTCCTGGGAGTGTTTGATGGGGACGGTGTAGAGGGAGATTTACTCTGTATCTAACCCCATGCTGTACCTGTCCTGGGAGGGTTTGATGGGGACGGTGTAGAGCGATCTTTACTCTGTATCTAACTCCAAGCTCTACCTGTCCTGGGAGTGTTTGATGGGGACACTATAGAGCGAGCTTTACTCGGTATCTAACCCCGTGCTGTACCTGCCCTGGGAGTATTTGATGGCGACAGTGTACAGCTGGCTTTAATTTGTATTTAACCCCATGCTGTACCTGTCCCGGGAGATTTTGATGGGGACGGTGTAGAGGGAGCTTTACTCTGTATCTAACCCCGTGCTGTACCTGTCCTGGGAGTGTTTGATGGGGACAGTGTAGAGGGAGATTTACTGTATATCTAACCCCGTGCTGTACCTGTCCTGGGAGTGTTTGATGGGGACTGTGTAGAGGGAGCTTTACTCTGTATCTAACTCCGTGCTGTACCTGTCCTGGGAGTTTGATTGGGACAGTGTAGAGGGAGATTTACTCTGTATCTAACCCCGTGCTGTACCTGTCCTGGGAGTTTGATTGGGACAGTGTAGAGGGAGATTTACTCTGTATCTAACCCCGCGCTGTACCTGTCCTGGGAGTGTTTGATGGGGACTGTGTAGAGGGAGATTTACTCTGTATCTAACCCTGTGCTGTACCTGTCCTGGGAGTGTTTGATGGGGACAGTGTAGAGGGAGCTTTACTCTGTATCTAACATCGTGCTGTACCTGTCCTGGAGGGTGTGTGTGACGGGGACGATGAGCAGTCTAACTCCTGACCTCTTCTTGTCCGGCAGGTGCAGGTGGTTTACTACTTCCTCTCCGATGATAAAGTTTCCAATGTGATCCAGCGGCAGCGGACTGAGTCAGTTTCCCTGCATCTGTGAGGCCAGTGATCAGCCGCCAATTTGTAAATAAAGCGTCCTTGGACCGAATGGCTGGTTTTCAATGCTGCCTACCTTTCACCTTACACCTCTGGCCGCCTAAAATCCTCGCGATCCCTGAAACCTCCTCCAGCCCCAACACCCCTCCCTATCTCTGTAACCTCCTCTAGACCCTACACCCCTCCCTATCTCTGTAACCTCCTCCCGCCCATACACCCCTCCCTATCTCTGTAACCTCCTCCAGCCCCTACACCCCTCCCTATCTCTGTAACATCCTCCAGCCTCTACACCCCTCCCTATCTCTGTAACCTCCTCCAGCACCTACACCCCTCCCTATCTCTGTAACCTCCTCCAGCCCCTACAACCCTCCCTATCTCTGTAACCTCCTCCAGCCCCTACAACTCTCCCTATCTCTGTAACTTTCTCCAGCACACAACAACCCTCCCTATTTCTGTAAACTCCTCCAGACATTACACCCCTCCCGATCTCTGTAACCTCCTCCAGAGCCTACACTCCTCCCTATTTCTGTAATCTGCTCCAGACCCTACACCCCTCCCTATCTCTGTAACCTCCTCCTGCCCCTACAACCCTCCCTGTCTCTGTAACCTCCTCCATGCCCTACAAACCTCCCTATCTCTGTAACCTCCTACAGACACTACATCCCTCCCTATCTCTGTAACCTCCTCCAGCCCCTACACACCTCCCTATCTCTGTAACCTCCTCCAGCCCATACACCCCTCCCTATCTCTGTCACATCCTCCAGCCCCTACAAACCAGCCTATCACTGTAACCTCCTCCATCCGCTACAACCCTCACTATCTCCGCAACCTCCTCAAGCCCCTACAACACTCCCTATCTCTGTAAACTCCTCCAGTCCCTACAACCCACTATGTCTCTGTATCCTCCTCCAGACCCTACACCCCTCCCTATATCAGTAACCTTCTCCAGCCCCTACAACCCTCCCTATCCCTGTAACCTCCTCCAGCCCCTACACCCCTCCCTATCTCTGTAACATCCTCCAGCACTTACACCCCTCCCTATCTCTGTAACCCTCTCCAGCCCCTACAACCCTCCCTATCTCTGTAACCTCCAACAAACCCTACAACCCTCCCTGTCACTGTAATCTCCTCCAACCACTACAAACCTCCCTACATTTGGAAGCTCCTCCAGCCCCTACAACCCTCCCTATCTCTGTAACCTCCTCCAGCCCCTACAACCCTCCCTATCTCTGTAACCTCCTCCAACCCCTACAACCCTCCCTATATCTGTAACCTCCTCCAACCCCTACACCCCTCCCTATCTCTGTTACCTCCTCCAACCCCTACAACACTCCCTATCTCCGGAACCTCCTCCAGCCCCTACAGCCCTCGCTATCTCTGTAACCTCCTCCAGCCCCTACACCCTCCCTATCTCTGTAACCTCCGCCAGCCCCGACACCCCTCCCTATCTCTGTAACCTACTCCAACCCTACACCCCTCCCTTTCTCTGTAACCTCATCCAGCACCTACACCCCTCCCTATCTCTGTAAACTCCTCCAGTCCCTACACCCCTCCCTATCTCTGTAACCTCCTCCAGCCCCAACACCCCTCCCTATCTCTGTTAACTCCTCCAACCCCTACAACACTCCCTATCTCCGGAACCTCATCCAGCCCCTACAGCCCTCGCTATCTCTGTAACCTCCTCCAGCCCCTACACCCCTCCCTATCTCTGTAACCTCCTCCAGCCCCTACACCCCTCCTTATCTCTGTAAGCTCCTCCAACACTAACAACATCCCTATCTCTGTAACCTCCTCCATCCGCTACAACCCTCCTAATCTCTGTAACCACCTCCAGCCCCTATAACCCAACCTATCTCTGTAAACTCCTCCAGCCCCTACACCCCTCCCTATCTCTGTAACCTCCTCCAACCCCTACACCACTCCGTATCTCTGTAACCTCCTCCAGCCCCTACACCCCTCCCTATCTCTGTAACCTACTCCAATCCTACACCCCTCCCTATCTCTGTAACCTCATCCAGCCCCTACACCACTCCCTATCACTGTAAACTCCTCCAGTCCCTACACACCTCCCTATTTCTGTAACCTCCTCCAGCCCCAACACCCCTCCCTATCTCTGTAAACTCCTCCAGCCCCTTCACCCCTCCATATCCCTGAAACCTCCTCCAGCCCCAACACCCCTCCCTATCTCTGTAACCTCCTCCAGCCACTTCACCCCTCCCTATCTCCGGAACCTCCTCCAGCACCTACAGCCCTCGATATCTCTGTAACCTCCTCCAGCCCCTACACCCTCCCTATCTCTGTAACCTCCTCAAGCCCCTACACCCCTCCCTATCACTGTAACCTCCTCCAAACCAACACCCCTCCCTATCTCTGTAACCTCATCCAGCCCCTACACCCCTCCCTATCTCTGTAAACTCCTCCAGTCCCTACACCCCTCCCTATCTCTGTAACCTCCTCCAGCCCCTACACCCCTCCCTATCTCTGTAACTTCCTCCAGCCCCTACACCCCTCCCTATCTCTGTAACCTCCTCCAGCCCCTACACCCCTCCCTATCTCTGTAACATCCTCCAGCACTTACATCTCTCCCTATCTCTGTAAACTTCTCCTGCCCCTACAACCCTCCCTATCTCTGTAACCTCCAACAAACCCTACAACCCTCCCTGTCACTGTAATCTCCTCCAACCACTACAACCCTCCTTATCTCTGTAACATCCTCCAGAACCTACACCCCTCCCTATCTCTGTCACCTCCTCCAGCCCCTACAAACCAGCCTATCACTGTAACCTCCGCCATCCGCTACACCCCTCACTATCTCCGCAAACTCCTCAAGCCCCTACAACACTCCCTATCTCTGTAACCTCCTCCAGTCCCTACAACCCACTATATCTCTGTATCCTCCTCCAGCCCCTACAACCCTCCCTATACCTGTAACCTCCTCCAGCCCCTACACCCCTCCCTATCTCTGTAACCTCCTCCAGCCCGTACACCCCTTCCTATCTCTGTAAACTTCTCCAGCCCCTACAACCCTCCCTATCTCTGTAACCTCCAACAACCCCTACAACCCTCCCTGTCACTGTAATCTCCACCAACCACTACAACCCTCCTAATCTCTGTAACATCCTCCAGACCCTACACCCCTCCCTATCTCTGTTACCTCCTCCAAACCCTACAACCCTCCCTACATCCGGAAGCTCCTCCAGCCCCTACAGCCCTCGCTATCTCTGTAACATCCTCCAGCGTCTACACCACTCCATATCTCTGTAACCTCCTCCAGCCCCTACACCCCTCCCCAACTCTGTAACCAGCTCCAGACCCTACACCCCTCTCTATCTCTGTAACCTCCTCCACCCCGTACACCCCTTCCTATCTCTGTAACCTCCTCCAGCCCCTACACCCCTCTCTATTTCTGTAACCTCCTCCACCCCGTACACCCCTTCCTATCTCTGTAAACTCCTCCAGCCCCTACACCTCTCCCTATCTCTGTAAACTCCTCCAAACCCTACAATACTCCCTATCTCTGTAACCTCCTCCAGCCCCTACACCCCTCCCTATCTCTGTTACCTCCTTCAACCCCTACAACACTCCCTATCTCCGGAGCCTCCTCCAGCCCCTACAGCCCTCGCTATCTCTGTAAACTCCTCCAGCCCCTACACCCCTCCCTATCTCTGTAACCTCCTCCAGCCGCTACACCCCTCCCTATCTCTGTAAGCTCCTCCAACACTAACAACATCCCTATCTCTGTAACCTCCTCCATCCGCTACAACCCTCCTTATCTCTGTAACCTCCTCCAGCCCCTATAACCCACCCTATCTCTGTAAACTCCTCCAGCCCCTACACCCCTCCCTATCACTGTAACCTCCTCCAACCCCTAAACCACTCCGAATCTCTGTAACCTCCTCCAGCCCCTACACCCCTCCCTATCTCTGTAACCTCCTCCAGCCCCTTCACCCTCCCTATCTCTGTAACCTCCTCCAACCCCTACTCCCCTCCCTATCTCTGTAACCTCCTCCAACCCTACATCCCTCCCTATCTCTGTAACTTCCTCCAGCCCCTACACCCCTCCCTATCTCTGTAACCTCCTCCAGCCCCTACTCCCCTCCCTATTTCTGTAACCTCCTCCAGCCCCTACAACCCTCCCTATCTCTGTAACCTCCTCCAGCCCCTACACCCCTCCCTATCTCTGTAACTTCCTACAGCCCCTACACCCCTCCCTATCTCTGTAACCTCCTCCAGCCCCTCCTCCCCTCCCTATCTCTGTAACCTCCTCCAGCACCTACAACCCTCCCTATCTCTGTAACCACCTCCAGCACCTACAACCCTCCCTATCTGTGTTACCTCCTCCAACACCTACACCCTCCCTATCTCTGTATCCTGCTCCAGCCCCTTCAACCCTCCCTATCTCTGTAACCTCCGCCCGCCCCTACTCCCCTCCCTATCTCTGTTACTTCTTCCAACCCCCTAAAACCCTGCCTATCTCTGTTACCTCCTCCAGCCCTCAACAACCCTCCCTATATCTGTAACCTCCTCCAGCCCACAACAACCCTCCCTATCTCTGTAACTTCCTCCAGCACACAACAACCCTCCCTATTTCTGTAACCTCCTCCAGACATTACACCCCTCCCGATCTCTGTAACCTCCTCCATCCCTTACAATCCTCCCTATCTCTGTAACCTCCTCCAGCCCCTACACCCCTCCTTATCTCTGTAACCTCCTCCAACCCCTACACCACTCCTTATCTCTATAACCTCCTCCAGCCCCTACACCCCTCCCTATCTCTGTAACCTCCTCCAGCCCCTACACCCCTCCCTATCTCTGTAACCTCCTCCATCCCGTTCACCCTCCCTATCTCTGTAACCTCCTCCAGCCCCTACACCCCTCCCTTTCTCTGTAACCTCCTCCAACCCTTCATCCCTCCCTATCTCTGTATCCTCATCCAGCCCCTAAACCCCTCCCTATCTCTGTAACTTCCTACAGCCCCTACACCACTCCCGATCTCTGTAACCTCCTCCAGCCCCTACTCCCCTCCCTATCTCTGTAACCTCCTCCAGCCCCTACAACCCTCCCTATCTCTGTAACCTCCTCCAGCCCCTACACCCCTCCCTATCTCTGTAAACACCTCCAGTCCCAACACCCCTCCCTTTCTCTGTAACCTCCTCCAGCACCTACACCCCTCCCTATCTCTGTAACTTCCTCCAGCCCCTACACCCCTCCCTATCTCTTTAACATCCTCCAGCACCTACAACCCTCCCTATCTCTGTAACCACCTCCAGCACCTACAACCCTCCCTATCTCTGTAACCTCCTCCCGCCCCTACACCCCTCCCTATCTCTGTTACTTCTTCCAACCCCCTAAAACCCTCCCTATCTCTGTAACTTCCTCCAGCACACATCAACCCTCCCTACTTCTGTAACCACCTCCAGACATTACAGCCCTCCCGATCTCTGTAACCTCCTCCATCCCTTACAATCCTCCCTATTTCTGTAATCTGCTCCAGCCCCTGCACCCCTCCCTATCTCTGTAACCTCCTCCTGCCCCTAGAACCCTCCCTATCTCTGTAACCTCCTCCAGCCCCTACAACCCTCCCTATCTCTGTAACTTCCTCCAGCCCCTGCACCCCTCCGTATCTCTGTAACCTCCTCCTGCCCCTACAACCCTCCCTATCTCTGTAACCTCCTCCAGCCACTACAACCCTCCCTGTCTCTGTAACCTCCTCCATGCCCTACAAACCTCCCTAACTCTGTAACCTCCTACAGACACTACACCCTTCCCTATCTCTGTAACCTCCTCCAGCCCTACACACCTCCCTATCTCTGTAAACTCCTCCAGCCCCTACACCCCTCCCTATCTCTGTAAAATCCTCCAGCACCTATACCCCTCCCTATCTTTGTAAACTCCTCCAGACCCTACACCTCTCCCTATCTCTGTAACCTCCTCCAGCCCCTACACCCCTCCCTATCTCTGTAACCTCCTCCAGCACCTACAACCCTCCCTATCTCTGTAACCTCGTCCAGTCCATACAACCCACTATGTCTCTGTATCCTCCTCCAGACCCTACACCCCTCCCTATATCTGTAACCTTCTCCAGCCCCTACAACCCTCCCTATCACTGTAACCTCCTCCGGCCCCTACACCCCACCCTATCTCTGTAACATCCTCCAGCACTTACACCCCTCCCTAACTCTGTAACCCTCTCCAGCCCCTACAACCCTCCCTATCTCTGTAACCTCCAACAACCCCTACAACCCTCCCTGTCACTGTAATCTCCTCCAACCACTACAACCCTCCTTATCTCTGTAACATCCTCCAGACCCTACACCCCTCCCTATCTCTGTAACCTCCACCAGCCCCTACACCCCTCTCTATCTCTGTTACCTCCTCCAAACCCTACAACCCTCTCTACATCCGGAAGCTCCTCCAGCCCCTACAGCCCTCGCTATCTCTGTAACCTCCTCCAGCCTCTACACCCCTCCCTGTCTCTGTAACCAGCTCCAGACCCTACACCCCTCCCTATCTCTGTAACCTCCTCCAGCCCGTAAACCCCTTCCTATCTCTGTAACCTCCTCCAGCCCCTACACCCCTCCCTATCTCTGTAAACTCCTCCAGCCCGTAAACCCCTTCCTATCTCTGTAACCTCCTCCAGCCCCTACACCCCTCCCTATCTCTGTAACATCCTCCAGCACTTACACCCCTCCCTATCTCTGTAAACTTCTCCAGCCCCTAAAACACTCCCTATCTCTGTAACCTCCAACAACCACTACAACCTTCCCTGTCACTGTAATCTCCTCCAACAACTACAACCCTCCTTATCTCTGTAACATCCTCCAGAACCTACAAACCAGCCTATCACTGTAACCTCCTCCATCCGCTACAACCCTCACTATCTCCGCAACCTCCTCAAGCCCCTACAACACTCCCTATCTCTGTAACCTCCTCCAGTCCCTACAACCCACTATATCTCTGTATCCTCCTCCAGACCCTACACCCCTCCCTATATCTGTAACCATCTCCAGCCCCTACAACCCTCCCTATCCCTGTAACCTCCTCCAGCCCCAACAACCCTCCCTATCTCTGTAACATCCTCCAGCACTTACACCCCTCCCTATCTCTGTAACCTTCTCCAGCCCCACAACCCTCCCTATCTCTGTAACCTCCAACAATCCCGACAACCCTCCCTGTCACTGTAATCTCCTCCAACCACTACAACCCTCCTTATCTCTGTAACATCATCCAGACACTACACCCCTCCCTATCTCTGTTACATCCTCCAAACCCTACAACCCTCCCTACATCCGGAAGCTCCTCCAGCCCCTACAGCCCTCGCTATCTCTGTAACCTCAACAGCCCCTACAACCCTCCCTATCCCTGTAACCTCCTCCAGCCTCTACACCACTCCATATCTCTGTAACCTCCTCCAGCCCCCTACACCCCTCCCTAACTCTGTAACCAGCTCCAGACCCTACACCCCTCCCTATCTCTGTAACCTCCTCCAGCCCCTACACCTCTCCCTATCTCTGTAACCTCCTCCATCCCCTACACCCCTCCCTATCTCTGTTACCTCCTCCAACCCCTACAAAACTCCCTATCTCCGGAACCTCCTCCAGAGCCTACAGACCTCGCTATCTCTGTAACCTCCTCCAGCCCCTACACACCTCCCTATCTCTGTAACCTCCTCCAGCCCCTACACCCCTCACTATATCTGTAACTTCCTCCAGCCGTGACACCCCTCCCTATGACTGTAAACTCCTCCAGTCCCTACACCCCTCCCTATTTCTGTAACCTCCTCCAGCACCTACATCCCTCCGTATCTCTGTAACCTCCTCCAGCCCCTACACACCTCCCTATCTTTGTAAGCTCCTCCAACACTAACAACATCCCTATCTCTGTAACCTCCTCCATCCACTACAACCCTCCTTATCTCTGTAACCTCCTCCAGCCCCTATAACCTACCCTATCTCTGTAAACTCCTCCAGCCCCTACACCCCTCCATATCTCTGTAACCTCCTCCAACCCCTACACCACTCCGTATCTCTGTAACCTCCTCCAGCCCCTACACCCCTCCCTCTCTCTGCAACCTCCTCCAGCCCCTTCACCCTCCCTATCTCTCTAACCTCCTCCAGCCCCTACACCCCTCCCTATTTCTGTAACCTCCTCCAAACCTACATCCCTCCCTACCTCTGTAACCTCATCCAGCCCCTTCCCCCCTTCTCCATCTCTGTAACCTCCTCCAGCCCCTACACACCTCCCTATCACTGTTACCTCCTCCAACCCCTACACCCCTCCCTATCTCTGTAACCTCCTCCAGTACCTACACCCCTTCCTATCTCTGTAACCTCCTCCAGTACCTACACCCCTCCCTATCTCTGTAACTTCCTCCAGCCCCTACACCCCTCCCTATCTCTGTAACCACCTCCAGCCCCTACTCCCCTCCCTATCTCTTTAACCTCCTACAGCCACTACAACCCTCCCTATCTCTGTAAACTCCCCCCGCCCCTACACCCCTCCCTATCTCTGTTACTTCTTCCAACCCCCACAACCCTGCCTATCTCTGTAACCTCCTCCAGCCCACAACAGCCCTCCCTATCTCTGTAACCTCCTCCAGCCCACAACAACCCTCCCTATGTCTGTAAACTCCTCCAGCCACTACAACCCTCCCTTTCTCTGTAACCTCCTCCAGCCCCTACACCCCTCCCTATCTCTGTAACCTCCTCCAGCCCCTACAACCCTCCCTATCTCTGTAACCTCCTCCAGCCCCTACAACCCTCCCTGTCTCTGTAACCTCCTCCATGCCCTACAAATCTCCCTATCTCTGTAACCTCCTACAGACACTACACCCCTCCCTATCTCTGTAACTTCTTCCAGCCCCTACACCCCTCCCTATCTCTGTAACCTCCTCCAGCCCCTACAACCCTCCCTATCTCTGTAACCTCCTCCAGCCCCTACAACCCGCGCTATCTCTGTAACCTCCTCCACCCACCTACCCCCCTCCCTATCTCTGTAAACTTCTCCAGCCCCTACAACACTCCCTATCTCTGTAACCTCCAACAACCCCTACAACCCTCCCTGTCACTGTAATCTCCTCCAACCACTACAACCCTCCTTATCTCTGTAACATCCTCCAGAACCTACAAACCAGCCTATCACTGTAACCTCCTCCATCCGCTACAACCCTCACTATCTCCGCAACCTCCTCAAGCCCCTACAACACTCCCTATCTCTGTAACCTCCTCCAGTCCCTACAACCCACTATATCTCTGTATCCTCCTCCAGACCCTACACCCCTCCCTATATCTGTAACCTTCTCCAGCCCCTACAACCCTCCCTATCCCTGTAACCTGCTCCAGCCCCAGCACCCCTCCCTATCTCTGTAACATCCTCCATCACTTACACCCCTCCCTATCTCTGTAACCTTCTCCAGCCCCTGCAACCCTCCCTATCTCTGTAACCTCCAACAATCCCTACAACCCTCCCTGTCACTGTAAACTCCTCCAACCACTACAACCCACCTTATCTCTTTAACAACATCCAGACCCTACACCCCTCCCTATCTCTGTTACCTCCTCCAAACCCTACAACCCTCCCTACATCCAGTAGCTTCTCCTGCCCCTACAGCCCTCGCTATCTCTGTAATCTCCTCCAACCCCTACAACCCTCCCTATCCCTGTAACCTCCTCCAGCCTCTACACCACTCCATATCTCTGTAACCTCCTCCAGCCCCTACACCCCTCCCTAACTCTGTAACCAGCTCCAGACCCTACACCCCTCCCTATCTCTGTAACCTCCTCCAGCCCGTACACCCCTTCCTATCTCTGTAACCTCCTCCAGCCACTACACCTCTCCCTATCTCTGTAACCTCCTCCATCCCCTACACACCTCCCTATCTCTGTTACCACCTCCAACCCCTACCACACTCCCTATCTCCGGAACCTCCTCCAGCCCCTACATCCCTCGCTATCTCTGTAACCTGCTCCAGCCCCTACACACCTCCCTATCTCTGTAACCTCCTCCAGCCCCTACACCCCTCCCTTTATCTGTAACTTCCTACAGCCGCGACACCCCTCCCTATGACTGTAAACTCCTCCAGTCCCTACACCCCTCCCTATTTCTGTAACCTCCTCCAGCACCTACAACCCTCCGTATCTCTGTAACCTCCTCCAGCCCCTACACCCCTCCCTATCTCTGTAAGCTCCTCCAACACTAACAACATCCCTATCTCTGTAACCTCCTCCATCCGCTACAACCCTCCTTATCTCTGTAACCTCCTCCAGCCCCTACACCCCTCCCGATCTCTGTAACCTCCTCCAGCCCCTGCACCCTCCCTATCTCTGTAAACTTCTCCAGTCCCTACACCCCTCCCTATCTCTGTAACCTCCAACAGCACGTACAACCCTCCCTATCTCCGGAACCACCTCCAGCACCTACAACCCTCCCTATCTGTGTTACCTCCTCCAACACCTACACCCTCCCTATCTCTGTAACCTGCTCCAGCCCCTACAACCCTCCCTATCTCTGTAACCTCCTCCCGCCCCTACACCCCTCCCTATCTCTGTTACTTCTTCCAACCCCCTAAAACCCTGCCTATCTCTGTAACCTCCTCCAGCCCACAATAGCCCTCCCTATCTCTGTAACATCCTCCAGCCCACAACAACCCTCCCTATCTCTGTAACCTGCTCCAGCCCCTACAACCCTCCCTATCTCTGTAACCTCCTCCCGCCCCTACACCCCTCCCTATCTCTGTTACTTCTTCCAACCCCCACAACCCTGGCTATCTCTGTAACCTCCTCCAGCCCACAACAGCCCTCCCTATCTCTGTAACCTCCTCCAGCCCACAACAACCCTCCCTATGTCTGTAAACTCCTCCAGCCACTACAACCCTCCCTATCTCTGTAACCTCCTCCAGCCCCTACACCCCTCCCTATCTCTGTAACCTCCTCCAGCCCCTACAACCCTCCCTATCTCTGTAACCTCCTCCAGCCCCTACAACCCTCCCTGTCTCTGTAACCTCCTCCATGCCCTACAAATCTCCCTATCTCTGTAACCTCCTACAGACACTACACCCCTCCCTATCTCTGTAACCTCCTACAGACACTACACCCCTCCCTATCTCTGTAACTTCTTCCAGCCCCTACACCCCTCCCTATCTCTGTAACCTCCTCCAGCCCCTACAACCCTCCCTATCTCTGTAACCTCCTCCAGCCCCTACAACACTCCCTATCTCTGTAACCTCCAACAACCCCTACAACCCTCCCTGTCACTGTAATCTCCTCCAACCACTACAACCCTCCTTATCTCTGTAACATCCTCCAGAACCTACAAACCAACCTATCACTGTAACCTCCTCCAACCGCTACAACCCTCACTATCTCCGCAACCTCCTCAAGCCCCTACAAAACTCCCTATCTCTGTAACCTCCTCCAGTCCCTACAACCCACTATATCTCTGAATCCTCCTCCAGACTCTACACCCCTCCCTATATCTGTAACCTTCTCCAGCCCCTACAACCCTCCCTATCCCTGTAACCTGCTCCAGCCCCAACACCCCTCCCTATCTATGTAATATCCTCCATCACTTACACCCCTCCCTATCTCTGTAACCTTCACCAGCCCCTACAACCCTCCCTAACTCTGTAACCTCCAACAATCCCTACAACCCTCCCTGTCACTGTAAACTCCTCCAACCACTACAACCCTCCTTATCTCTGTAACATCATCCAGACCCTACACCCCTCCCTATCTCTGTTACCTCCTCCAAACCCTACAACCCTCCCTACATCCGGAATCTCCTCCAGCCCCTACAGCCCTCGCTATCTCTGTAACCTCCTCCAGCCCCTACAACCCTCCCTATCCCTGTAACCTCCTCCAGCCTCTACACCACTCCATATCTCTGTAAACTCCTCCAGCCCCTACACCCCTCCCTAACTCTGTAACCAGCTCCAGACCCTACACCCCTCCCTATATCTGTAACCTCCTCCAGCCCCTACAACCCTCCCTATCTCTGTTACCTCCTCCAACCCCTACAACACTCCCTATCTCTGTAACCTCCTCCAGCCCCTACACCCCTCCCTATATCTGTAAATTCCTACAGCCGCGACACCCCTCCCTATGACTGTAAACTCCTCCAGTCCCTACACCCCTCCCTATTTCTGTATCCTCCTCCAGCACCTACAACCCTCCGTATCTCTGTAACCTCCTCCAGCCCCTACACCCCTCCCTATCTCTGTACGCTCCTCCAACACTAACAACATCCCTATCTCTGTAACCTCCTCCATCCGCTACAACCCTCCTTATCTCTGTAACCTCCTCCAGCCCCTATAACCCTCCCTATCTCTGTAAACTCCTCCAGCCCCTACACCCCTCCTTATCTCTGTAACCTCCTCCAAACCCTACACCACTCCGTATCTCTGTAACCTCCTCCAGCCCCTACACCCCTCCCTATCTCTGTAACCTCCACCAGCCCCTTCACCCTCCCTATCTCTGTAACCTCCTCCAGCCCCTACACCCCTCCCTATCTCTGTAAACTCCTCCAACCCTACATCCCTCCCTATCTCTGTAACCTCATCCAGCCCCTATACCCCTCCCTATCTCTGTAACCTCATCCAGCCCCTACACCCCTCCCTATCACTGTTACCTCCTCCAACCCCTACACCCCTCCCTACCTCTGTAACCTCCTCCAGTACCTACACCCCTTCCTATCTCTGTAACCTCCTCCATTACCTACACCCCTCCCTATCTCTGTAACTTCCTCCAGCCCCTACACCCCTCCCTATCTCTGTAACCTCCTCCAGCCCCTACTCCCCTCCCTATCTCTGTAACCTCCTCCAGCCCCTACAACCCTCCCTATCTATGTAACCTCCTCCAGCCCCTGCACCCCTCCCTATCTCTGTAAACACCTCCAGTCCCGACACCCCTCTCTATCTCTGTAACCTCCTCCAGCCCCTACACCACTCATTATCTCTGTAAAATCCGCCAGCCCCTACACCCCTCCCTATCTCTGTAACCTCCTCCAGCCCCTTCAAACCTCCCTATCTCTGTATCCTCCTCCAGCCACTGCACCCCTCCCTATCTCTGTAAACACCTCCAGTCCCTACACCCCTCCCTATCTCTGTAACCTCCTCCAGCCCCTTCACCACTCCCTATCTCTGTAACTTCCGCCAGCTCCTACACCCCTCCCTATCTCTGTAAGCTCCTCCAGCCCCTACACCCATCCCGATCTCTGTAACCTCCTCCAGCCCCTGCACCCCTCCCTATCTCTGGAAACTCCTCCAGTCCCTACACCCCTCCCTATCTCTGTAACCTCCTCCAGCAACTACAACCCTCCCTATCTCTGTAACCACCTCCAGCACCTACAACCCTCCCTATCTGTGTTACCGCTTCCAACACCTACACCCTCCCTATCTCTGTAACCTCCTCCAGCCCCTACACCCTCCCTATCTCTGTAACCTGCTCCAGCCCCTAAAACCCTCCCTATCTCTGTAACCTCCTCCCGCCCCTACACCCCTCCCTATCTCTGTTACTTCTTCCAACCCCCTAAACCCCTGCCTATCTCTGTATCCTCCTCCAGCCCACAACAGACCTCCCTATCTCTGTAACCTCCTCAAGCCCACAACAACCCTCCCTATCTCTGTAACTTCCTCCAGCACACAACAACACTCCCTATTTCTGTAACCTCCTCCAGCCACTACAACCCTCCCTATCTCTGTAACCTCCTCCAGCCCCTACACCCCTCCCTTTCTCTGTAACCTCCTCCAGCCCCTACAACCCTCCCTATCTCTGTAACCTCCTCCAGCCACTACAACCCTCCCTGTCTCTGTAACCTCCTCCATGCCCTACACACCTCCCTATCTCTGTAAGCTCCTCCAGCCCCTACACACCTCCCTATCTCTGTAACCTCCTCCAGCACCTACACGCCTCCCTATCCCTGAAAACTCCTCCAGCCCCTACACCTCTCCCTATCTCTGTAACCTCCTCCAGCCCCTACACCGCTCCCTATCTCTGTAACCTCCTCCATCCCCTACACCCCTCCATATCTCTGTAACCTCCTCCAGCCCCTACTCCCCTCCCTATCTCTGTTAGCTCCTCCAACCTTACAATACTCCCTATCTCCGGAACCTCCTCCAGCCCCTACAGCCCTCGCTATCTCTGTAACCTCATCCAGCCCCGACCCCCCTCCCTATCTCTGTAACTTCCTCCATCCGCGACACCCCTCCCTATGACTGTAAACTCCTCCAGTCCCTACACCCCTCCCTATCTCTGTAACCTCCTCCAACCCCTACACCACTCCGTATCTCTGTAACCTCCTCCATCCGCTACACCCCTCCCTATCTCTGTAACCTCCTCCAGCCCCTACACCCTCCCTATCTCTGTAACCTCCTCCAGCCCCTACACCCCTCCCTATCTCTGTAATCTCCGCGAAACTCTACATCCCTCCCTATCTCTGTAACCTCATCCAGCCCCTACACCCCTCCCTATCTCTGTAACCTCCTCCAGCCCCTACACCCTCCCTATCTCTGTAACCTCCTCCAGCCCCTACACCCCTCCCTATTTCTGTAACCTCCTCCAGCCCCTGCACCCCTCCCTATCTCTGTAAACACCTCCAGTCCCTACACCCCTCCCTATCTCTGTAACCTCCTCCAGCCCCTACACCCCTCCCTATCTCTGTAACTTCCTCCAGCCCCTACACCCATCCCTATCTCTGTAATCTCCTCCAGCCACTACAACCCTCCCTATCCCTGTAACCTCCTCCAGCCTCTACACCCCTCCCTATCTCTGTAACTTCCTCCAGCCCCTACACCCCTCCCTAACTCTGTAACCAGCTCCAGACCCTACACCCCTCCCTATCTCTGTAACCTCCTCCAGCCCGTAAACCCCTTCCTATCTCTGTAACCTCCTCCAGCCCCTACACCTCTCCCGATCTCTGTAACCTCCTCCATCCCCTACACACCTCCCTATCTCTGTTACCTCCTCCAACCCCTACAACACTCCCTATCTCCGGAACCTCCTCCAGCCCCTACAGCCCTCGCTATCTCTGTAACCTCCTCCAGCCCCTACACACATTTATATATCTGTAAATTCCTCCAGCCGCGACACCCCTCCCTATGACTGTAAACTCCTCCAGTCCCTACACCCCTCCCTATTTCTGTAACCTCCTCCAGCACCTACAACCCGCCGTATCTCTGTAACCTCCTCCAGCCCCTACACCCCTCCCTATCTCTGTAAGCTCCTCCAACACTAACAACATCCCTATCTCTGTAACCTCCTCCATCCGCTACAACCCTCCTTATCTCTGTAACCTCCTCCAGCCCCTATAACCCACCCTATCTCTGTAAACTCCTCCAGCCCCTACACCCCTCCCTATCTCTGTAACCTCCTCCAGCCCCTACACACCTCCCTACCTCTGTAAACTCCTCCAGCACCTACACCCCTCCCTATCCCTGAAAACTCCTCCAGCCCCTACACCTCTCCCTATCTCTGTAACCTCCTCCAGCCCCTACAGCCCTCGCTATCTCTGTAACCTCATCCAGCCCCGACCCCCCTCCCTATCTCTGTAACTTCCTCCATCCGCGACACCCCTCCCTATGACTGTAAACTCCTCCAGTCCCTACACCCCTCCCTATTTCTGTAACCTCCTCCAGCACCTACAACCCTCCGTATCTCTGTAACCTCCTCCAGCCCCTACACCCCTCCCTATCTCTATAACCTACTCCAACCCCTACACCACTCCGTATCTCTGTAACCTCCTCCATCCGCTACACTCCTCCATATCTCTGTAACCTCCTCCAGCCCCTACACCCTCCCTATCTCTGTAACCTCCTCCAGCCCCTACACCCCTCCCTATCTCTGTAACCTCCTCCAACTCTACATCCCTCCCTATCTCTGTAACCTCATCCAGCCCCTACACCCCTCCCTGACTCTGTAACCTCCTCCAGCCCCTACACCCCTCCCTATCTCTGTAACCTCCTCCAGCCCCTACACCCTCCCTATCTCTGTAACCTCCTCCAGCCCCTACACCCCTCCCTATTTCTGTAACCTCCTCCAGCCCCTGCACCCCTCCCTATCTCTGTAAACACCTCCAGTCCCTACACCCCTCCCTATCTCTGTAATCTTCTCCAGCCCCTACAACCCTCCCTATCTCTGTAACCTCCTCCAGCCCCTGCACCCCTCCCTATCTCTGTAAACTCCTCCAGTCCCTACACCCCTCCCTATCTCTGTAACCTCCTCCAGCACCTACAACCCTCCCTATCTCTGTAACCACCTCCAGCACCTACAACCCTCCCTATCTGTGTTACCTCCTCCAACACCTACACCCTCCCTATCTCTGTAACCTGCTCCAGCCCCTACAACCCTCCCTATCTCTGTAACCTCCACCCGCCCCTACTCTCCTCCCTATCTCTGTTACTTCTTCCAACCCCCTAAAACCCTGCCTATCTCTGTAACCTCCTCCAGCCCACAACAACCCTCCCTATCTCTGTAACTTCCTCCAGCACACAACAACCCTCCCTATCTCTGTAACCTCCTCCAGACATTACACCCCTCCCGATCTCTGTAACCTCCTCCTGCCCCTACACACCTCCCTATCTCTGTAACCTCCTCCAGCCCCTACACCCCTCCCTATCTTTGTAACCTCCTCCAGCCCCTACACCCCTCCCTATCTTTGTAACCTCCTCCAGCCCCTACACCCCTCCCTATCTTTGTAACCTCCTCCAGCCCCTACACCCCTCCCTATCTCTGTAACATCCTCCAGCCCATACACCCCTCCCTATCTCTGTCACCTCCTCCAGCCCCTACAAACCATCCTATCACTGTAACCTCCTCCATCCGCTACAACCCTCACTATCTCCGCAACCTCCTCAAGCCCCTACAACACTCCCTATCTCTGTAACATCCTCCAGTCCCTACAACCCTCCCTATCTCTGTAACCTTCTCCAGGCCCTACAACCCTCCCTATCCCTGTAACCTCCTCCAGCCCCTACAACCCTCCCTATCTGTGTTACCTCCTCCAACACCTACACCCTCCCTATCTCTGTAACCTGCTCCAGCCTCTACAACCCTCCCTATCTCTGTAACCTCCACCCGCCCCTACTCTCCTCCCTATCTCTGTTACTTCTTCCAACCCCCTAAAACCCTGCCTATCTCTGTAACCTCCTCCAGCCCACAACAACCCTCCCTATCTCTGTAACTTCCTCCAGCACACAACAACCCTCCCTATCTCTGTAACCTCCTCCAGACATTACACCCCTCCCGATCTCTGTAACCTCCTCCTGCCCCTACACACCTCCCTATCTCTGTAACCTCCTCCTGCCCCTTCAACCCTCCCTATCTCTGTAACCTCCTACAGACACTACACCCCTCCCTATCTCTGTAACCTCCTCCAGCCCCTACACCCCTCCCTATCTCTGTAACCTCCTCCAGCCCCTACACCCCTCCCTATCTTTGTAACCTCCTCCAGCCCCTACACCCCTCCCTATCTTTGTAACCTCCTCCAGCCCCTACACCCCTCCCTATCTTTGTAACCTCCTCCAGCCCCTACACCCCTCCCTATCTCTGTCACCTCCTCCAGCCCCTACAAACCAGCCTATCACTGTAACCTCCTCCATCCGCTACAACCCTCACTATCTCCGCAACCTCCTCAAGCCCCTACAACACTCCCTATCTCTGTAACATCCTCCAGTCCCTACAACCCTCCCTATCTCTGTAAACTTCTCCAGGCCCTACAACCCTCCCTATCCGTGTAACCTCCTCCAGCCCCTACAACCCTCCCTATCTGTGTTACCTCCTCCAACACCTACACCCTCCCTATCTCTGTTACCTGCTCCAGCCCCTACAACCCTCCCTATCTCTGTAACCTCCTCCCGCCCCTACTCCCCTCCCTATCTCTGTTACTTCCTCCAACCCCCTAAAACCCTGCCTATCTCTGTAACCTCCTCCAGCCCGCAATAACCCTCCCTATCTCTGTAACCTCCTCCAGCCCACAATAACCCTCCCTATCTCTGTAACTTCCTCCAGCACACAACAACCCTCCCTATCTCTGTAACCTCCTCCAGACATTACACCCCTCCCGATCTCTGTAACCTCCTCCATCCCTTACAATCCTCCCTATTTCTGTAATCTGCTCCAGCCCCTGCACCCCTACCTATATCTGTAACCTCCTCCTGCCCCTACAACCCTCCCTATCTCTGTAACCTCCTCCAGCCCCTACAACCCTCCCTATCTCTGTAACTTCCTCCAGCACACAACAACCCTCCCTATCTCTGTAACCTCCTCCAGACATTACACCCCTCCCGATCTCTGTAACCTCCTCCTGAACCTACACACCTCCCTATCTCTGTAACCTCCTCCAGCCCCTACACCCCTCCCTATCTTTGTAACCTCCTCCAGCCCCTACACCCCTCCCTATCTTTGTAACCTCCTCCAGCCCCTACAACCCTCCCTATCTCTGTAACCTCCTCCAGCCCCTTCACCCTCCCTATCTCTGTAACCTCCTCCAGCCCCTACACCACTCCCTATCTCTGTAACCTCCTCCAACCCTACATCCCTCCCTATCTCTGTAACCTCATCTAGCCCCTACACCCCTCCCTATCTCTGTAACCTCCTCCAGCCCCTACACCCCTCCCTATCACTGTTACCTCCTCCAAACCATACACCCCTCCCTACCTCTGTAACCTCCTCCAGCCCCTACACCCCTCCCTATCTCTGTAACTTCCTCCAGCCCCTACACCCCTCCCTATCTCTGTAACCTCCTCCAGCCCCTACTCCCCTCCCTATCTCTGTAACCTCCTCCAGCCCCTACAACCCTCCCTATCTCTGTAACTTCCTCCAGCCCCTACACCCCTCCCTATCTCTGTAACCTCCTCCAGCCCCTACTCCCCTCCCTATGTCTGTAACCTCCTCCAGCCCCTACAACCCTCCCTATCTATGTAACCTCCTCCAGCCCCTGCACCCCTCCCTATCTCTGTAAACACCTCCAGTCCCTACACCCCTCCCTATCTCTGTAAAATCCGCCAGCCCCTACACCCCTCCCTATCTCTGTAACCTCCTCCAGCCCCTTCAAACCTCCCTATCTCTGTATCCTCCTCCAGCCACTGCACCCCTCCCTATCTCTGTAAACACCTCCAGTCCCTACACCCCTCCCTATCTCTGTAACCTCCTCCAGCCTCTGCACCCCTCCCTATCTCTGTAAACTCCTCCAGTCCCTACACCCCTCCCTATCTCTGTAACCTCCTCCAGCAACTACAACCCTCCCTATCTCTATAACCACCTCCAGCACCTACAACCCTCCCTATCTGTGTTACCTCCTCCAACACCTACACCCTCCCTATCTCTGTAACCTGCTCCAGCCCCTACAACCCTCCCTATCTCTGTAACCTCCTCACGCCCCTACACCCCTCCCTATCTTTGTTACTTCTTCCAACCCCCTAAAACCCTGCCTATCTCTGGAACCTCCTCCAGCCCACAACAGCCCTCCCTATCTCTGTAACCTCCTCCAGCCCACAACAACCCTCCCTATCTCTGTAACTTCCTCCAGCACACAACAACACTCCCTATTTCTGTAACCTCCTCCAGCCACTACAACCCTCCCTATCTCTGTAACCTCCTCCAGCCCCTACTCCCCTCCCTATCTCTGTAACCTCCTCCAGCCCCTACTCCCCTCCCTTTCTCAGTAACCTCCTCCAGCCCCTACAACCCTCCCTATCTGTGTTACCTCCTCCAACACCTACACCCTCCCTATCTCTGTAACCTGCTCCAGCCCCTACAACCCTCCCTATCTCTGTAACCTCCACCCGCCCCTACTCTCCTCCCTATCTCTGTTACTTCTTCCAACCCCCTAAAACCCTGCCTATCTCTGTAACCTCCTCCAGCCCACAACAACCCTCCCTATCTCTGTAACCTCCTCCAGCCCACAACAACCCTCCCTATCTCTGTAACTTCCTCCAGCACACAACAACCCTCCCTATCTCTGTAACCTCCTCCAGACATTACACCCCTCCCGATCTCTGTAACCTCCTCCTGTCCCTACACACCTCCCTATCTCTGTAACCTCCTCCTGCCCCTACAACCCTCCCTATCTCTGTAACCACCTACAGACACTACACCCCTCCCTATCTCTGTAACCTCCTCCAGCCCCTACACCCCTCCCTATCTCTGTAACCTCCTCCAGCCCCTACACCCCTCCCTATCTTTGTAACCTCCTCCAGCCCCTACACCCCTCCCTATCTTTGTAACCTCCTCCAGCCCCTACACCCCTCCCTATCTTTGTAACCTCCTCCAGCCCCTACACCCCTCCCTATCTCTGTAACATCCTCCAGCCCATACACCCCTCCCTATCTCTGTCACCTCCTCCAGCCCCTACAAACCATCCTATCACTGTAACCTCCTCCATCCGCTACAACCCTCACTATCTCCGCAACCTCCTCAAGCCCCTACAACACTCCCTATCTCTGTAACATCCTCCAGTCTCTACAACCCTCCCTATCTCTGTAACCTTCTCCAGGCCCTACAACCCTCCCTATCCCTGTAACCTCCTCCAGCCCCTACAACCCTCCCTATCTGTGTTACCTCCTCCAACACCTACACCCTCCCTATCTCTGTAACCTGCTCCAGCCTCTACAACCCTCCCTATCTCTGTAACCTCCACCCGCCCCTACTCTCCTCCCTATCTCTGTTACTTCTTCCAACCCCCTAAAACCCTGCCTATCTCTGTAACCTCCTCCAGCCCACAACAACCCTCCCTATCTCTGTAACTTCCTCCAGCACACAACAACCCTCCCTATCTCTGTAACCTCCTCCAGACATTACACCCCTCCCGATCTCTGTAACCTCCTCCTGCCCCTACACACCTCCCTATCTCTGTAACCTCCTCCTGCCCCTTCAACCCTCCCTATCTCTGTAACCTCCTACAGACACTACACCCCTCCCTATCTCTGTAACCTCCTCCAGCCCCGACACCCCTCCCTATCTCTGTAACCTCCTCCAGCCCCTACACCCCTCCCTATCTTTGTAACCTCCTCCAGCCCCTACACCCCTCCCTATCTTTGTAACCTCCTCCAGCCCCTACACCCCTCCCTATCTTTGTAACCTCCTCCAGCCCCTACACCCCTCCCTATCTCTGTCACCTCCTCCAGCCCCTACAAACCAGCCTATCACTGTAACCTCCTCCATCCGCTACAACCCTCACTATCTCCGCAACCTCCTCAAGCCCCTACAACACTCCCTATCTCTGTAACATCCTCCAGTCCCTACAACCCTCCCTATCTCTGTAAACTTCTCCAGGCCCTACAACCCTCCCTATCCGTGTAACCTCCTCCAGCCCCTACAACCCTCCCTATCTGTGTTACCTCCTCCAACACCTACACCCTCCCTATCTCTGTTACCTGCTCCAGCCCCTACAACCCTCCCTATCTCTGTAACCTCCTCCCGCCCCTACTCCCCTCCCTATCTCTGTTACTTCCTCCAACCCCCTAAAACCCTGCCTATCTCTGTAACCTCCTCCAGCCCGCAATAACCCTCCCTATCTCTGTAACCTCCTCCAGCCCACAATAACCCTCCCAATCTCTGTAACTTCCTCCAGCACACAACAACCCTCCCTATCTCTGTAACCTCCTCCAGACATTACACCCCTCCCGATCTCTGTAACCTCCTCCATCCCTTACAATCCTCCCTATTTCTGTAATCTGCTCCAGCCCCTGCACCCCTACCTATCTCTGTAACCTCCTCCTGCCCCTACAACCCTCCCTATCTCTGTAACCTCCTCCAGCCCCTACAACCCTCCCTAACTCTGTAACCTCCTCCAGCCCCTACACCCCTCCCTAACTCTGTAACTTCCTCCAGCCCCTACAACCCTCCCTAACTCTGTAACCTCCTCCAGCCACAACACCCCTCCTTACCTCTGTCACTTCCTCCAGCCCATACAACCCTCCCTATCTCTGTAACCTCCTCCAGCCCCTACAACACTCCCTATCTCTGTAACCTACTCCAGCACGTACAACCCTCTATATCTCTGTATCCTCCTTCAGACCCTACGCCCCTCCCTATATCTGTAACCTTCTCCAGCCCCTACACCCCTCCCTAACTCTGTAACTTCCTCCAGCCCCTACAACTCTCCATATCCCTGTAACCTCCTCCAGCCCCTACAACTCTCCCTATCTCTCTAACCTCCTCCAGACCCTACACCTCTCCCTATTTCTGTAACATCCTCCAAAACTTACACCCCTCCCTATCTCTGTAACCTCCTCCAGCCCCTATACCCCTCCCTTTCTCTGTAACCACCTCCAGCCCCTACAACCCTCCCTATCTCTATAATCTCCTGCAGCCCCTACACCCCTACCTATCTCTGTAACCTCCTCCAGTCCCTACAACCCTATATATCTCGGTAACCTCCTCCAACCACTACAACCCTCCCTATCTCTGCATCCACCTCCAGACCCTACACCCCTCCCAATATCTGTAATCTTCTCCAGCCCATACAACCCTCCCTATCCCTGTAACCTCGTCCAGCCGCTACAACCCTCTATATCTCTGTAACCTCCTCCAACCACTACAACCTCCTTATCATTGTAATCTCCTCCAACCACTACAACCCTCCCTATCACTGTAATCTCCTCCAAACCCTACAACCCTCCCTATCACTGTAACCTCCACCAGTCCCTAAAAACCTCTCTATCTCTGTAACCTCCTCCAGACCCTACACACCTCCCTATATCTGTAACCTCCTCCAGACTCTTCACCCCTCCCTATCTCTGTAACCTCCTCCAGCCCCTACACCCCTCCCTAACTCTGTAACCTCCTCCAGCCACTACACCCCTCCCTATCTCTGTAACCTCCTCTTGCCCCTACACACCTCCGTATCTCTGTTACCTCCTCCAACCCCTACAACCCTCCCTATCTCCGTAACCTCCTCCAGCTCCTTCAACCCTCGCTATCTCTGTAACCTCTTCCAGCCCCTGCAACCCTCACTATCCCTGAAACCTCCTCCAGCCCCTACAACCCTCCCTATCCCTGTAACCTCCTACAGCCCCTACAACCCGCTCTATCTCTGTAACCTCCTCCAGCCCCTACAACCCTCCCTATCTCTGACATCTCCTCCAACCACTACAACCCTCCCTATCTCTGTAACCTCCTCCAGCACCTACAAAACTCCCTATCTCAGTAACCACCTCCAGTCCCTACACCCCTCACTATCTCTGTAACCTCCTCCAGCACTCACGACCCTCCCTATCTCTGTAACCTCCTCCAGCCCCTACTACCCACCCTATATCTGTAACCTCCTCCAGACACTGCAACCCTCCCTAACTCTGTAACCTCCTCCAGCCACTACACCCCTCCCTATCTCTGTAACCTCCTCAAGCCCCTACACACCTCCGTATCTCTGTTACCTCCTCCAACCCCTACAACCCTCCCTATCTCCGTAACCTCCTCCAGCTCCTTCAACCCTCGCTATCTCTGTAACCTCTTCCAGCCCCTGCAACCCTCACTATCCCTGAAACCTCCTCCAGCCCCTACAACCCTCCCTATCCCTGTAACCTCCTACAGCCCCTACAACCCGCTCTATCTCTGTAACCTCCTCCAGCCCCTACAACCCTCCCTATCTCTGTCACCTCCTCCAACCACTACAACACTCCCTATCTCTGTAACCTCCTCCAGCACCTACAAAACTCCCTATCTCGGTAACCACCTCCAGTCCCTACACCCCTCACTATCTCTGTAACCTCCTCCAGCCCCTACTACCCACCCTATATCTGTAACCTCCTCCAGACACTGCAACCCTCCCTATCTGTGTAACCTCATTCAACCCCTACAACCCTCCCTATCACTCTAACCTCATCCAGCCCCCTACAACACTCCCTATCTCTGTAACATCCTCCAGCCCCTACACCCCTCCCTATCTCTGTACCCTCCTCCAATCCCTATAACCCTCCCTATCACTGTAATCTCCTATAACCCCTACAACCCTCCCTATTTCTGTAATCTCCTCCAGTCCCTACAACCCTCCCTATCTCTGTATCCTCCTCCAACTCCTACACCCCTCCCTATCTCTGTAACCTTCTGCACCCCTACACCCCTCCCTCACTCTGTAACCTCCTCGAGCGCCTACAACCCTCGCTATCTCTGTAACCTCCTCCAGCCCCTACAACCCTCCCTATCTCTGTAACCTCCTCCAACCCCTACACCCCTCCCTATATCTGTAACCTTCTCTAGCCCCTACAACCCTCCCTATCCCTGTAACTTCCTACAGCCCCTACACCTCTACCGATCTCTGTAACCTCCTCCAGACACTACGTGCCCCCCTATCTCTGTAACCTCCTCCTGACCCTACACCTCTGCATATTTCTGTAACATCCTCCAGCACTTACACCCCTCCCTATCTCTGTAAACTCCTCCAGACATGCAACACTCCCTATCTCTGTAATCTTCTCCAGCCCCTACAACCCTCCCTTTCCCTGTAACCTCGTCCAGCCGCTACAACCCTCTATATCTCTGTAACCTCCTCCAACCGCTACAACCCTCCCTATCACTGTAATCTCCTCCAACCCCTACAACCCTCCCTATCACTGTAATCTCCTCCAAACCCAACAACCCTCCCTATCTCTATAACCTCCACCAGTCCCTACAACGCTCTCTATCTCTGAATACACCTCCAGAGACTACACTCCTCCCTATCTCTGTCACCTCCTCCAGACTCTACACCCCTCCCTATCTCTGTCACCTCCTCCAGCCGCTACACCCCTCCCTATCTCTGTAACCTCCTCCAGCCCCTACACCCCTCCATATCTCTGTTACCTCCTCCAAACCCTACAACCCTCCCTATCTCCGGAACCTCCTCCAGCCCCTAAAACTCTCGTTATCTCTGTAACCTCTTCCAGCCCCTACAACCCTCACCATCCCTGAAACCTCCTCCATCCCCTGCAACCCTCCCTATCTCAGTAACCTCCTCCAGCCCCTACAACCCTCCCTATCTCTGACAACTCCTCCATCACCTACACCCCTCCCTATCCCTTAACCTCATCCAGCCCCTACACCCCTCCCTATCTCTGTAACATCCACCAGCACTTACACCCCTCCCTATCTCTGTAACCTCCTCCAGCCCCTACACCCCTCCCTATCTCTGTAACCTCCTCCAGCCCCTACACCCCTCCCTATCTCTGTAACCTCCATCAGCCCCTACACCCCTCCCTATCTCTGCAACCACCTCCAGACCCTACACCCCTCCCTATCTCTGTAACCTCCTCCAGCCACTACAACCCTCCCTATCTCCGGAACCTCCTCCAGCTCTTTCAACCCTCGCTATCCCTGTAACCTATTCCAGCCCCTACAACCCTCACTATCCCTGAAACCTCCTCCAGCCCCTACAACCCTCCCTATCCCTGTAACCTCCTCCAGCCCCTACAACCCACTCTATCTCTGTAACCTCCTCCAGCCCCGACAATCTTACCTCTGTAACCTATTCCAACCCCTACAACCCTCCCTATCTCTGTCACCTCCTCCATCACCTACACCCCTCCCTCTCTCTGTAACCTCCTCCAACCACTACAACCCTCCCTATCTCCGTAACCTCCTCCAGCCCCTACAAAGCTCCCTATCGTTGTAACCTACTCCAGTCTCTACACCCCTCACTATCGCTGTAACCTCCTTCAGCACTCACACCCCTCCCGATCTCTGAAACCTCCTCCAGACAATGCAACCCTCCCTATCTCTGTAACCTCCTCCAGCCCCTACAACAATCCCTATCTCTGTAACATCCTCCAGCCCCTACACCCCTCCCTATCTCTTTAACCTCCTCCAATCCCTACAAACCTCCCTATCTCTGTAACCTCCTCCAGACAATGCAACCATCCCTATCTCTGTAATCTCCTCCAACCCCTACAACCCTCCCTATTTCTGTAAACTTCTCCAGTCACTACAATCCTCCCTATCTCTGTATCCCCCTCCAGCCCCTACACCCCTCCCTATCTCTGTATCCTCCTCCAACCCCTACACCCCTACCTATCTCTGTAACCTCCTCCAGCCCCTACACCCCTCCCTATCTCTGTTACCTCCTCCAAACCCTATAACCCTCCCTATCTCCGGAAACTCCTCCAGCTCTTTCAACCCTCGCTATCCCTGTAACCTATTCCAGCCCCTACAACCCTCACTATCCCTGAAACCTCCTCCAGCCCCTCCAACCCTCCCAATCCCTGTAACCTCCTCCAGCCCCTACAACCCACTCTATCTCTGTAACCTACTCCAGCCCCAACAATCTTAACTCTGTAACCTATTCCAACACCTACAACCCTCCCTATCTCTGTCACCTCCTCCATCACTTACACCCCTCCCTCTCTCTGTAACCTCCTCCAACCCCCTACAACACTCCCTATCTCTGTAACATCCTCCAGCCCCTACACCCCTCCCTATCACTTTAACCTCCTCCAATCCCTACAACCCTCCCTATCACTGTAATCTCCTCCAACCCCTAGAACCCTCCCTATTTCTGTAACCTTCTCCAGTCACTACAATCCTCCCTATCTCTGTATCCTCCTCCAACCCCTACACCCCTCCCTATCTCTGTAACCTTCTGCAGCATCTACACCCCTCCCTATCTCTATAACCTCCTCCAGCCCCTACACCCCTCCCTATCTCTGTAACCTCCTCCAGCCCCTACACCCCTCCCTATCTCTGTAACCTCCTCCAGCCCCTACAAGCCTCCCTATCACTGTAACCTCCTCCAGCCCCCTACAACACTCACTATCTCTGTAACATCCTCCAGCCCCTACAAACTCCCTATCTCTGTAACCTCCTCCAATCCCTACAACCCTCCCTATCACTGTAATCTCCTCCAACCCCTACATCCCTCCCTATTTCTGTAACCACCTCCAGTCCCTACAACCGTCCCTATCTCTGTAACCTCCTCCAGCTCCTACAACAATCACTATCTCTGTAACCTCCTCCAGCCCCTACAACCCTCCCTATCTCTGTAACATCCTCCAGCCCCTACAACCCTTCCTATCTCTGTAAACTACTTCAGCGCGTACAACCCTCTATATCTCTGTATCCTCCTTCAGCCACTACACCCCTCCCTATCTCTGTAACCTCCTCTAGACCCTACATGCCTCCCTATCTCTGTAACCTCCTCCAGACCCTACACCCCTCCCTATCTCTGTAAAATTCTCCAGCCCCTACAACCCTCCCTATCTCTGTAACCTCCTCCAGCGCCTACACCCCTCCCTAACTCGGTAAACTCCTCCAGCCACTACACACCTCCCTATATCTGTAACCTCCTCCAGCCCCAACAATCTTATCTCTGTATCCTCTTCCACCCCCTACAACACTCCCTCTCTCTGTAACCTCCTCCAACCACTACAACCCTCCCTATCTCTGTAACCTCCTCCAGTCCCTACACCCCTCACAATCTCTGTAACCTCCACGAGCACACAGACCCCTCCCTATCTCTGTAACCTCCTCCAGCCCCTACAACCTCCCTATCTATGTAACCTCCTCCAGACACTGCAATCCTCCCTATCTCTGTAACCTCCTCCAGCCCCTACACCCCTCCCTATCTCTGTAACCTCCTCCAGCCCCTACGCCCCTCCGTATCTCCGTAACCTCCTCCAGCCCCTACAACCCTCCCTATCACTGTAACATCCTCCAGCCCCCTACAACCCTCCCTATCTCTGTAACCTCCTCCAGCCCCTACAACCCTCCCTATCACTGTAACCTCCTCCAGCCCCCTACAACCCTCCTTATCTCTGTAACCTCCTCCAATCCCTACAACCCTCCCTATCTCTGTAACCTCCTCCAATCACTACAACCCTCCCTATCACTGTAATCTCCTCCAACCCCGACAACCCTCCCTATTTCTGTAAACGCCTCCAGTCCCTACAACCCTCCCTTTCTCTGTATCATCCTCCAACTCCAACTCCCCTCCCTATCTCTGTAAACTTCTGCAACCCCTACACCCCTCCCTATCGCTGTAACCTCCTCCAGCTCCTACAACCCTCGCTATCTCTGTAACCTCCTCAATCCCCTACAACCCTCCCTATCTCTGTAACCTCCTCCAGCCCCTACACCCCTCCCTATCTCTGTAACCTCCTCCAGCCCCTACAACCCTCCCTATCTCTGTAACCTACTCCAGCCCGTACAACCCTCTATATCTCTGTATCCTCCTTCAGACCCTACACCCCTCCCTCTATCTGTAACCTTCTCTAGCCCCTACAACCCTCCCTATCCCTGTAACCTCCTACAGCCCCTACACCTCTCCCTATCTCTGTAACCTCCTCCAGACCCTATGTGCCTCCCTATCTCTGTACCCTCCTCCAGTCCCTACACCCCTCCCTATTTCTGTAACATCCTCCAGCACTTACACCCCTCCCTATCTCTGTAACCTCCTCCAGACCCTACAACCCTCCCTATCTCTATAACCACATCCAGACACTGCAACACTCCCTTTCTCTGTAAACCTATCCAGACCCTACAACCCTCCCTATCTCTGTAACCACCTCCAGCCCCTACAACACTCCCTATCTCTATAAACTCCAGCAGCACCTACACCCCTACCTATCTCTTTAACCTCCTCCAGTCCGTAAAACACTCTATATCTCTGTAACCTCCTCCAACCGCTACAACCCTCCCTATCTCTGTAACCTCATCCAGCCGCTACAACCCTCTATATCTCTGCAACCTCCTCCAACCGCTACAACCCTCCTTATCACTGTAATGTCCTCTAAACACTACAACCCTCCCTATCTCTGTAACATCCACCAGTCCCTACAAAACCTCTCTATCTCTGTAACCTCCTCCAGACGCTACACACCACCCTATATCTGTAACCTCCTCCAGACTCTACACCCCTCCCTATCTCTGTAACCTCCTCCAGCCCCTACACCCCTCCCTAACTCTGTAACCTCCTCCAGACACTACACCCCTCACTATCCCTATAACCTCCTCCAGCCCCTACACCCCTCCGTAACTCTGTTACCTCCTCCAACCCCTACAACCCTCCCTATCTCCGGAACCTCCTCTAGATCCTTCAACCCTCGCTATCTCTGTAACCTCTTCCAGCCCCTACAACCCTCACTATCCCTAAAATCTCCTCCAGCCCCTACAACCCTCCCTACCCCTGAAACCTCCTCCAGCCCCTACAACCCGCTCTATCTCTGTAACCTCCTCCAGCCCCTACACCCCTCCCTATCTCTGTAACCTCCTCCAGCCCCTACACCACTCCCTATCTCTGTAACCTCCTCCAGCACCTACAAAACTCCCTATCTCTGTAACCACCTCCACTCCCTACACCCCTCACTATCTCTGTAACCTCCTCCAGCACTCACACCCCTCCCTATCTCTGTAAACACCTCCAGCCCCTACAACCCTCCCTATCTCTGTAACCTCCTCCAGACACTGCAACCCTCCCTATCTCTGTAACCTCCTCCAGCCCCTACAACCCTCCCTATCACTGTAACCTCCTCCAGCCCCTACAACATGCTCTATCTCTGTAACCTCCTCCAGCCCCTACACCCCTCCCTATCTCTGTAACCTCCTCCAGCCCCTACACCCCTCCCTATCTCTGTAACCTCCTCCAGCCCCTACATCCCTCCCTCACTCTGTAACCTCCTCCAGCCACTAAACCCCTCCCTATCTGTGTAACCTCCTCCAGCCCCTACACCCCTCCGTATCTCTGTTACCTCCTCCAGCCACTACACCCCTCCCTATCTCTGTAACCTCCTCCAGCCCCTACAACCCTCCCTATCTCTGTAACCTACTCCAGCCCGTAAAACCCTCTATATCTCTGTATCCTCCTTTAGACCCTACACCCCTCCCTATATCTCTAACCTTCTCTAGCCCCTACAACCCTCCCTATCCCTGTGACCTCCTATAGCCCCTAAACCCCTCCCTGTCTCTGTAACCTCCTCCAGACCCTACGTGCCACCTTATCTCTGTAACCTCCTCCAGACCCTACACCCCTCCTTATTTCTGTAACATCCTCCAGCACTTACACCCCTCCCTATCTCTGTAAACTTCTCCATCCCCTACAACACTCCCTATCTCTGTAACTTCCTCCAGCCCCTACACCCCTCCCTATCTCTGTAACCACCTCCAGCCCCTACAATCCTCCCTATCTCTATAACCTCCTGCAGCCCCTACACCCCTACCTATCTCTGTAAACTACTCCAGTCCCTACAACCCTCTATATCTCTGTATCCTCCTCCAGCCCCTACACCCCTCCCTATCTCTGTAACCTCCACCAGTCCCTACAACTCTCTCTATCTCTGTATAGTCCTCCAGACACTACACCCCACCCTATCTCTGTCACCTCCTCAAGCCCCTACACCCCTCCCTAACTCTGTAACCTCCTCCAGCCCCTACACCCCTCCGTATCTCTGTTACCTCCTCCAACCCCTACAACCCTCCCTATCTCCGGAACCTCCTCCAGCCCCTACAAACCTCCCTATCTCTGTAACCTCCTCCAGCCCCAACAAACTTATCTCTGTAACATCTTCCACCCCCTACAACCCTCCCTATCTCTGTCCACTCCTCCATCACCTACACACCTCCCTAACCCTTAACCTCATCCAACCCCTACACCCCTCCCTATCTCTGTAACATCCACCAGCACTTACACACCTCCCTATCTCTGTAACCTCCTCCAGACACTGCAACCCTCCCTATCTCTGTAACCTCCTCCAGCCCCTACACCCCTCCCTATCTCTGTAACCTCCTCCAGCCCCTACACTCCTCCCTATCTCTGTAACCTCCATCAGCCCCTACACCCCTCCCTATCTCTGTAACCTCCTCCAGACCCTACACCCCTCCCTATCTTTGTAACCTCCTCCAGCCACTACAACCCTCCCTATCTCTGTAACCTCTTCCAGCCCCTACACCCCTCCCTATCTCTGTAACCTCCTCCAGCACCTACAACCCTCCCTATCTCTGTAACCTCCTCCAGCCCCTACACGCCTCCCTATCTCTGTTACCTCCTCCAACCCCTACAACCCTCCCTATCTCCGGAACCTCCTCCAGATCTTTCAACCCTCGCTATCTCTGTAACCTCTTCCAGCCCCTAAAACCCTCATTATCCCTGAAACCTCCTCCAGTCCCTACAACCCTCCCTATCTCTGTAACCTCCTCCAACCACTACAACCCTCGCTATCTCCGTAAACTCCTCCAGCCCCTACAAAGCTCCCTATCGCTGTAATCTCCTCCAGTCCCTACACACCTCACTATCTCTGTAAGCTCCTTCAGCACTCACACCCCGCCCTATCTCTGTAACCTCCTCCAGACACTGCAACCCTCCCTATCTCTGTAACCTCCTCCAGCCCCTACAAACGTCCCTATCACTGTAAACTCCTCCAGCCCCCTACAACACTCCCTATCTCTGTAACATCCTCCTGCCCCTACACCCCTCCCTATCTCTGTAACCTCCTCCAATCCCTACAACCCTCCCTATCACTGTAATCTCCTCCAACCCCTACAACCCTCCCTATTTCTGTAACCTCCTCCTGTCCCTACGACCCTCCCTATCTCTGTATACTCCTCCAACCCCTACACCCCTCCCTATCTCTGTAACCTTCTGCAGCCTCTACACCCCTCCCTATCTATGTAACCTACTCCAGACACTGCAAACCTCCCTATCTCTGTAACCTCTTCCAGCCCCTACAACCCTCCCTATCACTGTAACCTCCTCAAGCCCAATACAACACTCCCTATCTCTGTAACATCCTCCAGCCCCTACAAACTCCCTATCACTGTAATCTCCTCCAACCCCTACAACCTTCCCTATTTCTGTAACCTCCTCCAGTCCCTACAACCCTCCCTATCTCTGTATCCTCCCCCAACCCCTACACCCCTCCCTATCTCTGTAAACTTCTGCAGCCCCTACTCCCCTCCCTATCTCTGTAACCTCCTCCAGCTCCTACAACACTCACTATCTCTGTAACCTCCTCCAAGCCCTACAAACCTCCCTATCTCTGTAACCTCCTCCAGCCCCTACAGCCCTCCCTATCTCTGTAACCTCCTCCAGCCCCTACACCCCTCCCTATCTCTGTAACCTCCTCCAGCCCCTACAGCCCTCCCTACCTCTGTAACTTCCTCCAGCCCCTACAACCCTCCCTATCTCTGTAAACTACTTCAGCGCGTACAACCCTCTATATCTCTGTATCCTCCTTCAGCCACTACACCCCTCCCTATCTCTGTAACCTCCTCTAGACCCTACATGCCTCCCTATCTCTGTAACCTCCTCCAGACCCTACACCCCTCCCTATCTCTGTAAAATTCTCCAGCCCCTACAACCCTCCCTATCTCTGTAACCTCCTCCAGCGCCTACACCCCTCCCTAACTCGGTAAACTCCTCCAGCCACTACACACCTCCCTATATCTGTAACCTCCTCCAGCCCCAACAATCTTATCTCTGTATCCTCTTCCACCCCCTACAACACTCCCTCTCTCTGTAACCTCCTCCAACCACTACAACCCTCCCTATCTCTGTAACCTCCTCCAGTCCCTACACCCCTCACAATCTCTGTAACCTCCACGAGCACACAGACCCCTCCCTATCTCTGTAACCTCCTCCAGCCCCTACAACCTCCCTATCTATGTAACCTCCTCCAGACACTGCAATCCTCCCTATCTCTGTAACCTCCTCCAGCCCCTACACCCCTCCCTATCTCTGTAACCTCCTCCAGCCCCTACGCCCCTCCGTATCTCCGTAACCTCCTCCAGCCCCTACAACCCTCCCTATCACTGTAACATCCTCCAGCCCCCTACAACCCTCCCTATCTCTGTAACCTCCTCCAGCCCCTACAACCCTCCCTATCACTGTAACCTCCTCCAGCCCCCTACAACCCTCCTTATCTCTGTAACCTCCTCCAATCCCTACAACCCTCCCTATCTCTGTAACCTCCTCCAATCACTACAACCCTCCCTATCACTGTAATCTCCTCCAACCCCGACAACCCTCCCTATTTCTGTAAACGCCTCCAGTCCCTACAACCCTCCCTTTCTCTGTATCATCCTCCAACTCCAACTCCCCTCCCTATCTCTGTAAACTTCTGCAACCCCTACACCCCTCCCTATCGCTGTAACCTCCTCCAGCTCCTACAACCCTCGCTATCTCTGTAACCTCCTCAATCCCCTACAACCCTCCCTATCTCTGTAACCTCCTCCAGCCCCTACACCCCTCATTACCTCTGTAACTTCCTCCAGCCCCTACACCCCTCCCTATCTCTGTAACCTCCTCCAGCCCCTACAACCCTCCCTATCTCTGTAACCTACTCCAGCCCGTACAACCCTCTATATCTCTGTATCCTCCTTCAGACCCTACACCCCTCCCTCTATCTGTAACCTTCTCTAGCCCCTACAACCCTCCCTATCCCTGTAACCTCCTACAGCCCCTACACCTCTCCCTATCTCTGTAACCTCCTCCAGACCCTATGTGCCTCCCTATCTCTGTACCCTCCTCCAGTCCCTACACCCCTCCCTATTTCTGTAACATCCTCCAGCACTTACACCCCTCCCTATCTCTGTAACCTCCTCCAGACCCTACAACCCTCCCCATCTCTATAACCACATCCAGACACTGCAACACTCCCTTTCTCTGTAAACCTATCCAGACCCTACAACCCTCCCTATCTCTGTAACCACCTCCAGCCCCTACAACACTCCCTATCTCTATAAACTCCAGCAGCACCTACACCCCTACCTATCTCTTTAACCTCCTCCAGTCCGTAAAACACTCTATATCTCTGTAACCTCCTCCAACCGCTACAACCCTCCCTATCTCTGTAACCTCATCCAGCCGCTACAACCCTCTATATCTCTGCAACCTCCTCCAACCGCTACAACCCTCCTTATCACTGTAATGTCCTCTAAACACTACAACCCTCCCTATCTCTGTAACATCCACCAGTCCCTACAAAACCTCTCTATCTCTGTAACCTCCTCCAGACGCTACACACCACCCTATATCTGTAACCTCCTCCAGACTCTACACCCCTCCCTATCTCTGTAACCTCCTCCAGCCCCTACACCCCTCCCTAACTCTGTAACCTCCTCCAGACACTACACCCCTCACTATCCCTATAACCTCCTCCAGCCCCTACACCCCTCCGTAACTCTGTTACCTCCTCCAACCCCTACAACCCTCCCTATCTCCGGAACCTCCTCTAGATCCTTCAACCCTCGCTATCTCTGTAACCTCTTCCAGCCCCTACAACCCTCACTATCCCTAAAATCTCCTCCAGCCCCTACAACCCTCCCTACCCCTGAAACCTCCTCCAGCCCCTACAACCCGCTCTATCTCTGTAACCTCCTCCAGCCCCTACACCCCTCCCTATCTCTGTAACCTCCTCCAGCCCCTACACCACTCCCTATCTCTGTAACCTCCTCCAGCACCTACAAAACTCCCTATCTCTGTAACCACCTCCACTCCCTACACCCCTCACTATCTCTGTAACCTCCTCCAGCACTCACACCCCTCCCTATCTCTGTAAACACCTCCAGCCCCTACAACCCTCCCTATCTCTGTAACCTCCTCCAGACACTGCAACCCTCCCTATCTCTGTAACCTCCTCCAGCCCCTACAACCCTCCCTATCACTGTAACCTCCTCCAGCCCCTACAACATGCTCTATCTCTGTAACCTCCTCCAGCCCCTACACCCCTCCCTATCTCTGTAACCTCCTCCAGCCCCTACACCCCTCCCTATCTCTGTAACCTCCTCCAGCCCCTACATCCCTCCCTCACTCTGTAACCTCCTCCAGCCACTAAACCCCTCCCTATCTGTGTAACCTCCTCCAGCCCCTACACCCCTCCGTATCTCTGTTACCTCCTCCAGCCACTACACCCCTCCCTATCTCTGTAACCTCCTCCAGCCCCTACAACCCTCCCTATCTCTGTAACCTACTCCAGCCCGTAAAACCCTCTATATCTCTGTATCCTCCTTTAGACCCTACACCCCTCCCTATATCTCTAACCTTCTCTAGCCCCTACAACCCTCCCTATCCCTGTGACCTCCTATAGCCCCTAAACCCCTCCCTGTCTCTGTAACCTCCTCCAGACCCTACGTGCCACCTTATCTCTGTAACCTCCTCCAGACCCTACACCCCTCCTTATTTCTGTAACATCCTCCAGCACTTACACCCCTCCCTATCTCTGTAAACTTCTCCATCCCCTACAACACTCCCTATCTCTGTAACTTCCTCCAGCCCCTACACCCCTCCCTATCTCTGTAACCACCTCCAGCCCCTACAATCCTCCCTATCTCTATAACCTCCTGCAGCCCCTACACCCCTACCTATCTCTGTAAACTACTCCAGTCCCTACAACCCTCTATATCTCTGTATCCTCCTCCAGCCCCTACACCCCTCCCTATCTCTGTAACCTCCACCAGTCCCTACAACTCTCTCTATCTCTGTATAGTCCTCCAGACACTACACCCCACCCTATCTCTGTCACCTCCTCAAGCCCCTACACCCCTCCCTAACTCTGTAACCTCCTCCAGCCCCTACACCCCTCCGTATCTCTGTTACCTCCTCCAACCCCTACAACCCTCCCTATCTCCGGAACCTCCTCCAGCCCCTACAAACCTCCCTATCTCTGTAACCTCCTCCAGCCCCAACAAACTTATCTCTGTAACATCTTCCACCCCCTACAACCCTCCCTATCTCTGTCCACTCCTCCATCACCTACACACCTCCCTAACCCTTAACCTCATCCAACCCCTACACCCCTCCCTATCTCTGTAACATCCACCAGCACTTACACACCTCCCTATCTCTGTAACCTCCTCCAGACACTGCAACCCTCCCTATCTCTGTAACCTCCTCCAGCCCCTACACCCCTCCCTATCTCTGTAACCTCCTCCAGCCCCTACACCCCTCCCTATCTCTGTAACCTCCTCCAGCCCCTACACTCCTCCCTATCTCTGTAACCTCCATCAGCCCCTACACCCCTCCCTATCTCTGTAACCTCCTCCAGACCCTACACCCCTCCCTATCTTTGTAACCTCCTCCAGCCACTACAACCCTCCCTATCTCTGTAACCTCCTCCAGCCCCTACACCCCTCCCTATCTCTGTAACCTCCTCCAGCACCTACAACCCTCCCTATCTCTGTAACCTCCTCCAGCCCCTACACGCCTCCCTATCTCTGTTACCTCCTCCAACCCCTACAACCCTCCCTATCTCCGGAACCTCCTCCAGATCTTTCAACCCTCGCTATCTCTGTAACCTCTTCCAGCCCCTAAAACCCTCATTATCCCTGAAACCTCCTCCAGTCCCTACAACCCTCCCTATCTCTGTAACCTCCTCCAACCACTACAACCCTCGCTATCTCCGTAAACTCCTCCAGCCCCTACAAAGCTCCCTATCGCTGTAATCTCCTCCAGTCCCTACACACCTCACTATCTCTGTAAGCTCCTTCAGCACTCACACCCCGCCCTATCTCTGTAACCTCCTCCAGACACTGCAACCCTCCCTATCTCTGTAACCTCCTCCAGCCCCTACAAACGTCCCTATCACTGTAAACTCCTCCAGCCCCCTACAACACTTCCTATCTCTGTAACATCCTCCTGCCCCTACACCCCTCCCTATCTCTGTAACCTCCTCCAATCCCTACAACCCTCCCTATCACTGTAATCTCCTCCAACCCCTACAACCCTCCCTATTTCTGTAACCTCCTCCTGTCCCTACGACCCTCCCTATCTCTGTATACTCCTCCAACCCCTACACCCCTCCCTATCTCTGTAACCTTCTGCAGCCTCTACACCCCTCCCTATCTATGTAACCTACTCCAGACACTGCAAACCTCCCTATCTCTGTAACCTCTTCCAGCCCCTACAACCCTCCCTATCACTGTAACCTCCTCAAGCCCAATACAACACTCCCTATCTCTGTAACATCCTCCAGCCCCTACAAACTCCCTATCACTGTAATCTCCTCCAACCCCTACAACCTTCCCTATTTCTGTAACCTCCTCCAGTCCCTACAACCCTCCCTATCTCTGTATCCTCCCCCAACCCCTACACCCCTCCCTATCTCTGTAAACTTCTGCAGCCCCTACTCCCCTCCCTATCTCTGTAACCTCCTCCAGCTCCTACAACACTCACTATCTCTGTAACCTCCTCCAAGCCCTACAAACCTCCCTATCTCTGTAACCTCCTCCAGCCCCTACAGCCCTCCCTATCTCTGTAACCTCCTCCAGCCCCTACACCCCTCCCTATCTCTGTAACCTCCTCCAGCCCCTACAGCCCTCCCTACCTCTGTAACTTCCTCCAGCCCCTACAACCCTCCCTATCTCTGTAACCTCTTCCAGCCCCTACAGCCCTCCCTATCTCTGTAACCTCCTCCAGACCCTACACCCCTCCCTATCTCTGTAACATCCTCCAGCACTTACACCCCTCCCTATCTCTGTAACCTCCTCCAGACACTGCAACCCTCCCTATCTCTGTAACCTCCTCCAGCCCCTACAAACGTCCCTATCACTGTAAACTCCTCCAGCCCCCTACAACACTCCCTATCTCTGTAACATCCTCCTGCCCCTACACCCCTCCCTATCTCTGTAACCTCCTCCAATCCCTACAACCCTCCCTATCACTGTAATCTCCTCCAACCCCTACAACCCTCCCTATTTCTGTAACCTCCTCCTGTCCCTACGACCCTCCCTATCTCTGTATACTCCTCCAACCCCTACACCCCTCCCTATCTCTGTAACCTTCTGCAGCCTCTACACCCCTCCCTATCTATGTAACCTACTCCAGACACTGCAAACCTCCCTATCTCTGTAACCTCTTCCAGCCCCTACAACCCTCCCTATCACTGTAACCTCCTCAAGCCCAATACAACACTCCCTATCTCTGTAACATCCTCCAGCCCCTACAAACTCCCTATCACTGTAATCTCCTCCAACCCCTACAACCTTCCCTATTTCTGTAACCTCCTCCAGTCCCTACAACCCTCCCTATCTCTGTATCCTCCCCCAACCCCTACACCCCTCCCTATCTCTGTAAACTTCTGCAGCCCCTACTCCCCTCCCTATCTCTGTAACCTCCTCCAGCTCCTACAACACTCACTATCTCTGTAACCTCCTCCAAGCCCTACAAACCTCCCTATCTCTGTAACCTCCTCCAGCCCCTACAGCCCTCCCTATCTCTGTAACCTCCTCCAGCCCCTACACCCCTCCCTATCTCTGTAACCTCCTCCAGCCCCTACAGCCCTCCCTACCTCTGTAACTTCCTCCAGCCCCTACAACCCTCCCTATCTCTGTAACCTCTTCCAGCCCCTACAGCCCTCCCTATCTCTGTAACCTCCTCCAGACCCTACACCCCTCCCTATCTCTGTAACATCCTCCAGCACTTACACCCCTCCCTATCTCTGTAACCTCCTCCAGACACTGCAACCCTCCCTATCTCTGTAAACTTCTCCAGGCCCTACAACCCTCCTTATCTCTGTAAACTCCTCCAGCCCCTACACCCCTCCCTATCTCTGTAACCACCTCTAGCCCCTACAACCCTCCCTATCTCTATAACCTCCTGCAGCCCCTACACCCCTACCTATCTCTGTAACCTCCTCCAGTCAATACAACCCTCTATATCTCTGTATCCTCCTCCAGACCCTACATCCCTGCCTATATCTGTAATCTTCTCCAGCCTCTACAACCCTCCCTATCCCTGTAACCTCCTCCAGCCCCTACAACCCTCTATATCTCTGTAACCTCCTCCAACGGCTACAACCCTCCCTATCACTGTAATCTCCTCCAACACCTACAACCCTCCCTATCACTGTAATCTCCTCCAAACCCTACAACATTCCCTATCTCTGTAACCTCCTCCAGTCCCTACAACCCCCCTATCTCTGTATCCTCCTCCAGACCCTACACCCCTCCCTATCTCTGTAACCTCCTCAAGCCCCTACACCCCTCCGTATCTCTGTTACCTCCTCCAACCCCTACAACCCTCCCTATCTCCGGAACCTCCTCCAGCCCCTACAACCCTCGCTATCTCTGTAACCTCTTCCAGCACCTACAACCCTCCCTATCTCTGTAACCTCCTCCAGCACCTACAAAACTCCCTATCTCTGTAAGATCCTCCAGCACTTACACCCCTCCCTAACTCTGTCACCTCCTCCATCACCTACACCACTCCCTATCCCTTAACCTCCTCCAGCCCCTAAACCCCTCCCTATCTCTGTAACATCCTCCAGCACTTACACCCCTCCCTATCTCTGTAACCTCCTCCAGACCCTACTCCCCTCCCTATCCCTGTAACCTCCTCCAGCCTCTACACCCCTCCCTATCTCTGTAACCTCCTCCAGCAGTTACACCCCTCCCTATCTCTGTTACCTCCTCCAACACCTACAACCCTCCCTATCTCCGGGACCTCCTGCAGCTCCTTCAACCCTCGCTATCCCTGTAACCTCTTCCACCCCCTACAACCCTCCCTATCTCTGTCACCTCCTCCATCACCTACACCCCTTCCTCTCTCTGTAACCTCCTCCAACCCCTACAACCCTCCCTATCTCTGTAACCTCCTCCAGCTCCTACAAACCTCCCTATCTCTGTAACCACCTCCAGCTCCTACAAACCTCCCTATCTCTGTTACCTCCTCCAGCCCCTACACCCCTCCCTATCTCTGTAACCTCCTCCAGCTCTCACACCGCTCCCTATCTCTGTAACCTCCTGCAGCCCCTACAACCCTCCCTATCTATGTAACCTCCTCCAGACACTGCAACCCTCCCTATCTCTGTAACCTCCTCCAGCCCCTACAACCCTCCCTATTTCTGTAACCTTCTCCAGTCCCTACAACCCACCCTATCTCTGTATCCTCCTCCAACCCCTACAACCCTCCCTATCTCTGTAACCTCCTCCAGTCCCTACACCCCTCCCTATCTCTGTAACCTCCTCCAGCTCTCACACCGCTCCCTATCTCTGTAACCTCCTGCAGCCCCTACAACCCTCCCTATCTCTGTAACCTCCTCCAGACACTGCAACCCTCCCTATCTCTGTAACCTCCTCCAGCCCCTACAACCCTCCCTATCTCTGTAACCTCCTCCAGCCCCTACAACCCTCCCTATTTCTGTAACCTTCTCCAGTCCCTACAACCCTCCCTATCTCTGTATCCTCCTCCAACCCCTACAACCCTCCCTATCTCTGTAACCTCCTCCACCCCCTACAACCCTCCCTATCCCTGTAACCTCCTCCAGCCCCTACAACCCGCCCTATCTCTGTAACCTCTTCCACCCCCTGCAACCCTCCCTATCTCTGTAAACTCCTCCAGACACTGCAACCCTCCCTATCTCTGTAACCTCCTCCAACCCCTACACCCCTCCCTATCTCTGTAACCTCCTCCAGCCCCTACACCCCTCCCTATTTCTGTAACCTCCTCCAGCCCCTGCACCCCTCCCTATCTCTGTAACATCCTCCAGCCCCTACACCCCTCCCTATCTCTGTAACCTCCTCCAATCCCTACAACCCTCCCTATCACAGTAATCTCCTCCAACCCCTACAACCCTCTCTATTTCTGTAACCTTCTCCAGTCCCTACAACCCTCCCTATCTCTGTATCCTTCTCCAACCCCTACACCCCTCCCTATCTCTGTAACTTTCTGCAGCCTCTACACCCCTCCCTATCTCTGTAACCTCCACCAGCTCCTACAACCCTCGCTATCTCTGTAACCTCCTCCACCCCCTACAACCCTCCCTTTCCCTGTAAACTCCTCCAGCCCCTACACCCCTCCCTATCTCTGTATCCTCCTCCAGCCCCTACAACCCTCCTTATCTCTGTAACCTCCTCCAGACACTGCAACCCTCCCTATCTCTGTAACCTCTTCCAGCCCCTACAACCCTCCCTATCACTGTAACCTCCTCCAGCCCCCTACAACATTCCCTATCTCTGTAACATCCTCCAGCCCCTACACACCTCCCTATCTCTGTAACCTCCTCCAA
>NW_024470786.1:2133777-2246277 GCF_017639515.1 Carcharodon carcharias | reverse complement strand
ACACAAACAGACACACACACAAACACACACAAACAAACACACACACAAAGACACACGCACACAGAAACACACACACAAACACACACACAAACAAACACACACAGAAACACACACAAACAAACAAACACACACAAACACATACACAGACACAAACACACACGCAAACAAACAAACCCATACCCAAACACACAGTCACAAACACACAAACAAACACACACACACACACAAACATACAAACACACACACACACACACACATTCTCACATACACCCACATAACCACACACAAACACACACACAAACAAACACACATACACACACAAACACAGAAACACACACACAAACACACCCATACAAACACACAGATATTCACACTCACACACACACACACATATTCACAAACACACACGCACACAGAAACACACACACATGCAAACACACAAACAAACAGACACACACACAAACACACACAGAGACACGCACACACACAAACAAACACTCACACAAACACACACACACAACCACACACACAAACAAACACATCCATAAGCCTGCTTCAGTACCCCAAAGTAGAAAAACAAAAAAAAATATATTCTTCACGCTCAACATCTAAAACAAATAGTTCTTCTTTTCACACTTGCACATTATTACCTCAGTGAATAAGGTCACTGAAAAGGATGGTTAAAAGAGTTAAAAACAAAAAAACTGCGGATGCTGGAAATCCAAAACAAAAACAGAATTACCTGGAAAAACTCAGCAGGTCTGGCAGCATCGGCGGAGAAGAAAAGAGTTGATGTTTCGAGTCCTCATGACCCTTCGACAGAACTTGCGTTCGAGTTCAAGAAAGAGTTGAAATATAAGCTGGTTTAAGGCGTGTGTGTGGGGGCCGGAGAGAGAGAGAGAGAGAAGTGGGGGGGGTGTGGTTGTAGGGACAAACAAGCAGTGATAGAAGCAGATCATCAAAAGATGTCACCAACAATAGAACAAAAGAACACAGAGGTGTTAAAATTGGTGATATTATCTAAACAAATGTGCTAATTAAGAACGGATGGTAGGGCACTCAAGGTATAGCTCTAGTGGGGGTGGGGGTAACATAAAAGATTTAAAAATATTTAAAAAAAATGGAAATAGGTGGGAAAAGAAAAATCTAGATAATTTATTGGAAAAAAAAGAAAAAGAAGGGGGAAACAGAAAGGGGGTGGGGATGGGGGAGGGAGCTAACGACCTAAAGTTGTTGAATTCAATATTCAGTCCGGAAGGCTGTAAAGTCCCTTGTCGGAAGATGAGGTGTCGTTCCTCCAGTTTGCGTTGGGCTTCACTGGAACAATGCAGCAAGCCAAGGACAGACATGTGGGCAAGAGAGCAGGGTGGAGTGTTAAAATGGCAAACGACAGGGAGGTTTGGGTCATTCTTGCGGACAGACCGCAGGTGTTCTGCAAAGCGGTCACCCAGTTTATGTTTGGTCTCTTCAATGTAGAGGAGACCACAGTTAAAAGAGTAAAAGATGAATTAAAGCCTTTATATCTGAATGAAATGATGCCACTAGCAGAGATAAATGGTTGAGCTGTAATCGTCATTACAGGGATATGGTCACAATGTGATCAGAATTTCTAACAAAATAACAAATACAACAGCCTAATGCTGCCACCGAGAGGCAGCAGTGTGTGTACCATCGTCAAGACGCACTGCAGCAACTCACCAAGGCTCCTTCGATAGCGCCGCCCAAACCCAAGAGCTCTACCATCTAGAAGGACAAGGGCAACAGACCAAAAGGAAAATCATATCTAACCGCGTGCTGTACCTGTCCTGGGAGTGTTTGATGGGGACGGTGTAGAGGGGGCTTTACTCTGTATCTAACCCCGTAATGTACCTGTCCTGGGAGTGTTTGATGGGGACAGTGTAGAGGGAGATTTACTCTGTATCTAACCCCGTGCTGTACCTGTCCTGGGAGTGTTTGAAGGGGACAGTGTAGAGGGAGATTTACTCTGTATCTAACCCCGTGCTGTACCTGTCCTGGGAGTGTTTGATGGGGACAGTGTAGAGGGAGATTTACTCTGTATCTAACCCCGTGCTGTACCTGTCCTGGGAGTGTTTGATGGGGACAGTGAAGAGGGAGATTTACTCTGTATCTAACCCTGTGCTGTACCTGTCCTGGGAGTGTTTGATGGGGACAGTGTAGAGGGAGATTTACTCTGTATCTAACGCCGTGCTGTACCTGTCCTGGGAGTGTTTGATGGGGCAGTGTAGAGGGACCTTTACTCTGTATCTAACCCCGTGCTATAACTCTCCTGGGATTGTTTATTGGGGACAGTGTAGAGGGAGTTTTACTCTGTATCTAACCCCGTGCTGTACCTGTCCTGGGAGTGTTTGATGGGGACAGTGTAGAGGGAGATTTACTCTGTATCTAACCCAGTGCTGTACAGGTCCTAGGAGTGTTTAATGAGGACAGTGTAGAGGGAGATTTACTCTGTATCTTACCCCGTGCTGTACCTGTCCTGAGAGTGTTTAATGGGGACAGTGTAGAGGGAGATTTACTCTGTAACTAACCCTGTGCTGTACCTGTCCTGGGAGTGTTTGATGGGGACAGTGTAGAGGGAGATTTACTCTGTATCTAACCCCGTGCTGTACCTGTCCTGGGAGTGTTTGATGGGGACAGTGTAGAGGGAGATTTACTCTGTATCTAACACCGTGCTGTACCTGTCCTGGGAGTGTTTGATGGGGACAGTGTAGAGGAAGATTTACTCTGTATCTAACCCTGTGCTGTACCTGTCCTGGGAGTGTTTGATGGGGACAGTGTAGAGGGAGATTTACTCTGTATCTAACCCCGTGCTGTACCTGTCCTGGGAGTGTTTGATGGGGTCAGTGTAGAGGGAGCTTTACTCTGTATCTAACCCGGTGCTGTAGAGGATGATTCCGGACAGAGAGACAAAGCAGGGTGTGTGAGAGGTACTGCAGAGGATGATCCCAGACAGAGAGTGACAGCAGGGTGTGTGAGAGGTACTGCAGAGGATGATCCCAGACAGAGAGAGATAACGGGGTGTGTGAGAGGTACTGCAGAGGATGATCCCAGACAGAGAGAGACAGCAGGGTGTGTGAGAGTTACTGCAGAGGCTGATACCAGACAGAGAGAGACATCAGGGAGTGTGAGAGTTACTGCAGAGGATGATCCCAGACAGAGAGATACATCAAAGTGTGTGAGAGGTACTGCAGAAGACGATCCCAGACAGAGAGAGACAGCAGAGTGTGTGAGAGGTACTGCAGAGGATGATCCCAGACAGAGAGAGACAGCAGGGTGTGAGACAGGTAATGCAGAGGATGATCCCAGACAGAGAGAGGGACAGCAGAGTGTGTGAGAGTTACTGCAGAGGATGATCCCAGACACGAAGTGATAGCAGGGTGTGTGAGGGTTACTGCAGAGGATGATCCCATACAGAGAGAGACATCAGGGTCTGTGAGAGTTGCTGCAGAGGATGATCCCAGACAGAGAGAGAAAGCAGGGTGTGTCAGAGGTACTGCAGAGGATGATCCCAGATAAAGAGGGAGAGAAGAGTGTGTGAGGGTTACTGCACAGGATGATACCAGACAGAGAGAGACAGCAGGGTGTTTGAGGGTTACTGCAGAGGATGATCGCAGACAGAGAGAGACAGCAGGGTGTGTGAGGGTTACTGCAGAGAATGATCCCAGACAGAGAGAGGGACAGCAGGGTGTGTGAGAGGTACTGCAGAGGATGAGTCCAGACAGAAAGAGACAGCAGGGTTTGTGAGAGACACTACAGTGGATGATCCCAGACAGAGAGAGACAGCAGGGTGTGTGAGCGTTACTGCAGATGATGATCCCAGACAGAGAGAGACAGCAGGGTGTGTGAGGGTTACTGCAGAGAATGATCCCAGACAGTGATGGACAGCCGGTTATCTGAGAGTTACTGCAGAGGATGATCCGAGACAGAGAGAGGCAGCATTGTCTGTGAGAGTTACTACAGAGGATGATCCCAGAGTGAGAGAGACAGCAGTGTGTGTGAGAGGTACTGCAGAGCATGATCCCAGATAGAGAGAGACAGCAGGGTGCGTGACTGTTACCGCATAGGATGATCCCAGACAGAGTGAGAGATAGCAGGGTGTGTGAGAGGTACTGCAGAGGATGATCCCAGATACAGAAACTGCAGGGTATCTGAGAGTTACTGCAGAGAACGATCCCAGACAGAGAGAGCGACAGCAGGGTGCATGAGAGGTATTACAGAGGATAATCACTGACAGAGAGAGACAGCAGGGTGTGTGAGAGGTACTGCAGAGGATGATCCCAGACAGAGATAGACAACAGGGTTTGTGAGGGTTACTGCAGAGAATGATCCCAGACAGAGAGAGACAGCAGGGTGTGTGAGGTTTACTCCAGAGGTAGATCCCAGACAGAGAGGGACAGCAGGTTTTGTGAGAGGTACTGCAGAGGATGATCCCAGACAGAGAGAGACAGCAGGGTGTCTGAGATGTACTGCAGGGAATGATCCCAGACAGAGAGACAGCAGGGTGTGTCAGAGGTATTGCAGATGATATTCCCAGACAGAAAGAGAGAGACAGAAATGTCTGTGAGAGGTATTTTGCAGAGGATGATCCCAGACAGAGAAACTGCAGAGTATCTGACAGTTACTGCAGAGGATGATCCGAGACAGAGAGAGACAGCAGAGTGTGTGAGAGGTAATGCAGAGGATGATCCCAGACAGAGAGAGACAGCAGAGTGTGTGAGAGGTAATGCAGAGGATGATCCCAGACAGAGAGAAAGCAGGGTGTGAGACAGGTAATGCAGAGGATGATCCCAGACAGAGGGACAGCAGGATGTGAGACAGGTAATGCAGAGGATGATCCCAGACAGAGAGAGAGCAGGGTGTGTCAGAGGTATTGCAGACGATTTTCCGAGACAGAAAGATAGAGACAGAAACGTCTGTGAGAGGTATTGCAGAGGATGATCCCAGACAGAGTAACTGCAGAGTATCTGACAGTTACTGCAGAGGATGATCCCAGATAGAGAGAGACAGCAGAGTGTGTGAGAGGTACTGCAGAGGATGATCCCAGACAGAGAGAGAAAGCAGGGTGTGTGAGAGGTGCTGCAGAGAATGATCACAGACAGACAGAGACAGCAGGTTTTGTGAAAGATTCTGCAGAGGATGGTCCGAGACAGAGAGAGACAGCAGGGTGTGTCAGAGCTACTGCAGGGGATGATCGCAGACAGAAAGAGAGAGACAGCAGCGTCTGTGAGAGGTGCTGCAGAGAATGATCCCAGATAGAGAGAGAAAGCAGGGTGTGTGAGATGTACTGAAGGGAATGATCCCGGAAGAAAGAGAGACAGAAGAAGTTGTGTAAGGTACTGCAGAGGATGATCCCAGAAAAAGAGAGACAGCAGGGACTGTGTAATGTACTGCAGAGAAGGAACCCAGACAGTGATGGTCAGCCGGGTATCTGAGAGTTACTGCAGAGAACGAACCCAGACAGAGAGAGCGACAGCAGGGTGTGTGAGAGGTACTGCAGAGGATGAACCCAGACAGAGACAGACAGCAGGGTTTCTGAGATGTACTGCAGAATATGATCCCAGACAGGGAGAGACAGCAGGGTGTGTGAGAGTTACTGCAGAGGATGATCCCAGACAGAGAGAGACAGCAGTTTGTGTAAGAGTTACTGCAGAGGATGATCCCAGACAGAGAGAGACAGCAGGGTGTGTGAGAGGTACTGCAGAGGATGATCCCAGACAGAGAGACAGCAGGTTGTGTCAGAGGTATTGCAGACGATTTTCCCAGACAGAAAAAGAGAGACAGAAAGGTCTGTGAGAGGTATGGCAGAGGATGATCCCAGATAGAGAAACTGCAGGGTATCTGACAGTTACTGCAGAGGGTGATCCCAGACAGTGAGAGACAGCAGGGTGTGAGAGATGTACTGCAGGGAATGAACCATGAAGAATGAGAGACAGCAGGCATTGAGTAAGGTACTGCAGAGGATGATCCCAGACAGAGAGAGAGAGCAGGGTGTGTAAGAGGTATTGCAGACGATATTCCCAGACAGAAAGAGACAGAAATGTCTGTGAGAGGTATTGCAGAGGATGATCCCAGACAGAGAAACTGCAGACTATCTGACAGTTACTGCAGAGGATGATCCGAGACAGAGAGAGACAGCAGAGTGTATGAGGGTTACTGCAAAGGATGATCCCAGACAGAGAGAGACAGCAGGGTGTGTGAGGGTTACTGCAAAGGATGATCCCAGACAGAGAGAGACAGCAGGGTGTGTGAGAGTTACTGCAGAGGATGATCCCAGACAGAAAGGGACAGCAGGGTGTGTGAGAGGTACTGCAGAGGATGATCCCAGACAGAGAGAGACAGCAGGGTGTGTGAGGGTTACTGCAAAGGATGATCCCAGACAGAGAGAGACAGCAGGGTGTGTGAGAGTTACTGCAGAGGATGATCCCAGACAGAAAGGGACAGCAGTGTGTGAGAGGAACTGCAGAGAACGATCCAAGACAGATAGAGAGAGACACCAGGGTGTGTGAGAGGTAATGCAGAGGATGATCCCAGACAGAGAGAAAGCAGGGTGTGTGAGAGGTGCTGTAGAGGATGATCCCAGACAGAGAGACAGCAGGGTGTGAGACAGGTAATGCAGAGGATGATCCCAGACAGAGAGACAGCAGGGTGTGTGACAGGTAATGCAGAGGATGATCCCAGACAGAGAGACAGCAGGGTGTGTCAGAGGTATTGCAGAGGATTTTCCCAGACAGAAAGAGAGAGACAGAAAGGTCTGTGAGAGGTATTGCAGAGGATGATACCAGATAGAGAAACTGCAGGGTATCTGACAGTTACTGCAGAGGATGATCCCTGACAGAGAGAGGCAGCAGGTTGTGTGAGAGGTACTGCAGAGGATGATCCCAGACAGAGAGGGACAGCAGGGTGTGTGAGAGGTACTGCAGAGGATGATCCCAGACAGAGAGGGACAGCAGGGTGTGTGAGAGGTACTGCAGAGGATGATCCCAGACAGAGTGAGACAGCAGCGTGTGTGAGAGTTACTGCAGAGCATGATCCCAGACAGAGACGCACAGCCGAGTGTGTGAGTGGTAATGCAGAGAATGATCCCAGACAGAGAGAGACAGCAGCGTGTGTGAGAGTTACTGCAGAGGATGATCCCAGACAGAGAGACAGCAGGGTGTGTCAGAGGTAATGCAAATGATGTTCCCAGACAGAAAGAGAGAGACAGAAAGGTCTGTGAGAGGTATTGTAGAGGATGATCCAAGACGGAGAGAGAAAGCAGGGTGTGTGGGATTTACTGCAGGGAATGATCCAGGAAGAAAGAGAGACAGAAGAAGTTATATAAGGAACTGCAGAGGATGATTCCAGACAGAGAGAGACAGCAGGGTGTCTGAGATGTACTGCAGGGAATGGTCCCAGACAGAGAGAGACAGCAGGGTGTGTGAGAGTTACGGCAGCGGATGATGCCAGACAGAGAGAGACAACAGTTTGTGTAAGAGTTACTGCAGAGGATGATCCCAGACAGAGAGAGACAGCAGGGTGTGTGAGACAGGTAATGCAGAGGATGATCCCAGACAGAGAGACAGCAGGTTGTGTCAGAGGTATTGCAGACAATTTTCCCAGACAGAAAGAGAGAGACAGAAAGGTCTGTGAGAGGTATGGCAGAGAATGATCCCAGATAGAGAAACTGCAGGGTATCTGACAGTTACTGCAGAGGCTGATCCCAGACAGAGAGAGACAGCAGGGTGTGTGAGAGGTACAGCAGAGGATGATCCCAGACAGAGAGGGACAGCAGGGTGTGTGAGAGTTACTGAAGAGGATGATCCCAGACAGTGAGAGACAGCAGGGTGTGAGAGATGTACTGTAGGGAATGAACCCAGAAGAATGAGAGACAGCAGGCATTGAGTAAGGTACTGCAGAGGATGATCCAGATAGAGAGACAGCAGGGTGTGTCAGAGGTATTGCAGACGATATTCCAGGACAAAAAGAGAGAGAAAGAAATGTCTGTGAGAGGTATTGCAGAGGATGATCCCAGATAGAGAAACTGCAGAGTATCTGACAGTTACTGCAGAGGATGATCCGAGACAGAGAGAGAAAGCAGAGTGCGTGAGAGGTAATGCAGAGGATGATCCCAGACAGAGAAAGACAGCAGGGTGTGTGAGAGGTACTGCAGAGGATGATCCCAGACAGAGAGAGACAGCAGGGTGTGTGAGGATTACTGCAAAGGATGATCCCAGACAGAGAGAGACAGCAGGGTGTGTGAGAAGTACTGCAGACGATGATCCCAGACAGAGAGGGACAGCAGGGTGTGTGAGAGGTAATGCAGAGGATGATCCCAGACAGAGAGAGACAGCATTTTGTGTGAGAGTTACTGCAGATGATGATCCCAGACAGAGAGAGACAGCAGGGTTTGTAAGAATTTCTGCAGAGGATGATCCAAGAGAGAGAGAGACAGCAGGATTTGAGAGAGTTAATGCAGAGGATGATCCTAGACAGAGAGGGACAGCAGTGTTTTTGATAGGTACTGCAGAGAATGATCCAGAGAGAGAGAGACAGCAGGGTGTGTGAGAGGTACTGCAGAGTATGATCCCAGACAGAGAGAGACATCAGGGTGTGTGAGAGATACTGCAGAGGATGGTCCCAGAGAGAAAGAGACAGCAGGGTGTGTGAGAGTTACTGCAGAGGATGGTCCCAGTCAGACAGAGACAGCAGGGTGTGTGAGAGGTACTGCAGAGAATGATCCCAGAAAGAGGGAGACTGCAGGGTGTGAGAGAGGTACTGCAGAGAATGATCCCAGACAGAGAGATACTGCAGGGTGTGTGAGAGGTAATGCAGAGGATAATCCCAGACAGAGAGAGACAGCAGGGTGTGTCGGGGTTACTGCAGAGGATGATCCCAGACAGAGAGAGACTGCAGGGTCTGTGAGAGATACTGCAGAGAATGATCCCAGACAGAGAGATACTGCAGGGTGTGTGAGAGGTCATGCAGAGGATAATCCCAGACAGCGAGAGACAGCAGGGTGTGTGGGGGTTACTGCAGAGGATGATCCCAGACAGTGAGAGACAGCAGGGTGTGTGGGGGTTACTGCAAAGGATGATCCAAGACAGAGAGGGACAGCAGGGTGTGTGAGACTTACTGCAGAGGATGATCCCAGATAGAGAGAGAAAGCAGGGAGTGTGAGATGTACTGTAGGGAAAGATCCCGGAAGAAGGAGAGACAGAAGGAGTTGTGTAAGGTACTGCAGAGGATGATCCCAGACAGAGAGAGACAGAAGGGACTGTGTAATGTACTGCATGGAAGGAACCCAGACAGTTATGGACAGCCGGGTATCTGAGAGTTACTGCAGAGAACGATCCCAGACAGAGAGAGCGACAGCAGGGTGTGAGAGGTACTGCAGAGGATGAACCCAGACAGAGACAGACAGCAGGGTGTCTGAGATGTACTGCAGGGAATGATCCCAGTCAGAGAGAGACAGCAGGGTGTGTGAGAGTTACTACAGAGGATGATCCCAGACAGAGAGAGACAGCAGTTTGTGTGAGAGTTACTGCAGAGGATGATCCCAGCCAGAGAGACAGCAGGGTGTGAGACAGGTAATGCAGAGGATGATGCCAGACAGAGAGACAGCAGGGTTTGTCAGAGGTATTGCAGACGATTTTCCCTGTCAGAAAGAGAGAGACAGAAAGGTCTGTGAGAGGTATTGCAGAGGATGATCCCAGATAGAGAAACTGCAGGGTATCTGACAGTTACTGCAGAGGGTGATCCCAGACAGAGAGAGACAGCAGGGTGTATGAGAGGTAATGCACAGGATGATCCCAGACAGAGAGAGACAGCAGGGTGTGTGAGAGATAATGCAGAGGATGATCCCAGACAGAGAGAGACAGCAGGGTATGTGAGAGATAATGCAGAGGATGATCCCAGACAGAGAGACAGCAGGGAGTGTCAGAGGTAATGCAGACGATGTTCCCAGACAGTAAGAGAGAGAAAGAAAGGTCTGTGAGAGGTAATGCAAAGGATGATCCCAGACACAGAGGGACAGCAGGGTGTGAGAGAGGTACTGCAGAGGATGATCCCAGACAGAGAGAGACAGCAGGGTGTGTGAGGTAATGCAGAGGATGATCCCAGACAGAGAGAGACAGCAGGGTGTGAGAGAGGTACTGCAGAGGATGATCCCAGACAGAGAGAGACAGCAGGGTGTGAGGGAGGTACTGCAGAGGATGATCCCAGACAGAGAGAGACAGCAGGGTGTGAGAGAGGTACTGCAGAGGATGATCCCAGACAGAGAGGGACAGCAGGGTGAGTGAGGGTTACTGCAGAAGATGATCCCAGAGAGATATTGACAGCAGGGTGTGTGAGAGAGGTACTGCAGAGGATGATGTCAGACAGAGAGAGAGAGACACCAGGGTGTGTGAGAGATACTGCAGAGTATGATCCCAGACAGAGAGAGACAGCAGGGTCTGTGAGAGGTAATGCAGAGAATGATCCCAGACAGAGAGAGACAGCAGGTGTGTGAGAGTTACTGCAGAGGATGATCCCAGACAGAGAGGGACAGCAGGGTGTGTGAGAGGTACTGCAGAGAATGATCCCAGACAGACAGAGACATCAGCGTTTGTGAAAGATTCTGCAAAGGATGTTCGCAGACAGAGAGAGACAGCAGGATGTGTGAGAGGTATAGCAGAGGATGGTCCGAGACAGAGAGAGACAGCAGGATGTGTCAGAGCTACTGCAGAGGATGATCCCAGATAGATAGAGAGAGACAGCAGCATCTGTGAGAGGTGCTGCAGAGAATGATCCCAGATAGAGAGAGAAAGCAGGGTGTGTGAGATGTACTGTAGGGAAAGATCCCGGAAGAAAGAGAGACAGAAGGCTTTGTTTAAGGTACTGCAGAGTATGATCCCAGACAGAGAGAGACAGCAGGGACTGTGTAATGTACTGCAGAGAAGGAACCCAGACAGTGATGGACAGCCGGGCATCTGAGAGATACTGCAGAGAACGATCCCAGACAGAGAGAGCGACAGCAGGGTGTGAGAGGTACTGCAGAGGATGATCCCAGACAGAGAGAGACAGCTGGATGTGTGAGAGTTACTGAAGAGGATGATCCCAGACAGAGAGAGACAGCAGTTTGTGTGAGAGTTACTGCAGAGGATGATCCCAGACAGAGAGAGAGAGACAGCAGTGTGTGTGAGAGATACTGCAGAGTATGATCCCAGACAGAGAGAGACAGCAGGGTGTGTGAGAGGTAATGCAGAGAATGATCCCAGACAGAGAGAGACAGCCAGGTGTGTGAGAGTTACTGCAGAGGATGAGCCCAGACAGAGAGAGACAGCAGGGTGTGTGAGAGGTACTGCAGAGAATGATCCCAGATAGAGAGAGAAAGCAGGGTGTGTGAGATGTACTGTAGGGAAAGATCCCGGAAGAAAGAGAGACAGAAGGAGTTGTTTAATGTACTGCAGAGTATGATCCCAGAAAGAGAGAGACAGCAGGGACTGTGTAATGTACTGCAGAGAAGGAACCCAGACAGTGATGGACAGCCGGGTATTTGAGAGATACTGCAGAGAATGATCCCAGACAGAGAGAGCGACAGCAGGGTGTGAGAGTTACTGCAGAGGATGAACCCAGACAGAGAGAGACAGCAGGGTGTGTGAGATGTACTGCAGGGAATGATCCCAGACAAAGAAAGACAGCAGGATGTGTGAGAGTTACTGCAGAGGATGATCCCAGACACAGAGAGAGACAGCAGGGTGTGTGAGAGGTACTGCAGAGGATGATCCCAGACAGAGAGAGACAGCTGGGTTTGTATGAGTTTCTGCAGAGGATGAGCCCAGAGAGAGAGAGAGCAGACTGTGTGAGAGATACTGCATAGGATGGTCCCAGACAGAGAGAGACAGCAGGGAGTGTGAGAGGTACTGCAGAGAATGATCCCAGACAGAGAGAGACAGCAGGGTATGTGAGAGGTACTGCAGAGAACGATCCAAACAGAGAGAGAGAGACACCAGGGTGTGTGATAGATACTGCAGATTTTGATCCCAGACAGAGTGAGACAGCAGGGTGTGTGAGAGGTACTGCAGGGAATGATCCCAGAGAGAGAGAGGTGCAGCAGGATTTGCTAGAGGTACTGCAGAGGATGGTCCAAGACAGAGAGACACTGCATGGTGTGTGAGAGATACTACAGAGGATGATCCCAGGCACAGAGAGCGACAGCAGAGTGTGTGAGAGGTGCTGTAGCGGCTGATCCCAGACAGAGAGAGACAGCAGGCTGTGTGAGAGTTACTGCAGAGGATGATCCCAGACAAAGAGAGACAGTAGGGTGTGTGAGAGTTACTGCAGAGGATGATCCCAGACACAGAGAGACAGCAGGGTGTGTGAGTGGTACTGCAGAGAACGATCCCAGACAGATAGAGACTGCCGGGTGTGTGAGAAGCTATGCAGAGAATGATCCCAGAGAGAGAGAGCCAGCAGGGTGTGAGAAAGGTACTACAGAGAATGATCCCAGACAGAGAGAGACTGCAGGGTGTGTGAGTGTTACTGCAGAGGATGATCCCAGACAGCGAGAGGGACAGCAGGGTGTGTGAGATGTACTGCAGAGGATGATCCCAGACAGAGAGAAACAGCAGGGTGTGTGAGATGTACTGCAGAGGATGATCACAGACAGGGAGAGACAGCAGGGTGTGTGAGAATTAATGCAGAGGATGATCACAGACAGAGAGGGACAGCAGGGTGAGTGAGGGTTACTGCAGAGGATGATCCCAGAGAGAGAGAGTGACAGCAGGGTGTGTGAGAGTTACTGCAGAGGATGATCCCAGAAAGAGAGAGACAGCAGGGTGTGTGAGAGGTACTGCAGAGGATGATTCCAGACACAGAGAGACAGCAGGGTGTGTGAGCGGTACTGCAGAGGATGATCCCAGACACAGAGAGACAGCAGCAGCTAGTTTGGGGTTTACTGCAGAGGATGATCACACACAGAGAGAGACAGCAGGGTGTGAGACAGTTACTGCAGAGGATGATCCCAGACTGAGAGAGACAGCAGGGTGTGTGAGGGTTACTGCAGAGGATGATCCCAGTCAGAGAGCGACAGCAGATTATGTGAGGGATACTGCAGAGGATGATCCGAGACAGAGAGAGACAGCAGGGTGTGTTAGAGGGACTGTAGAGGATGATCCCAGAAAGAAAGAGACAGCAGATTGTTTGAGGGTTACTGCAGAGGATGATCCCAGACAGTGTGAGACAGCATGTTGTGTGAGAGGTACTGCAGAGAATGATCCCAGACAAAGAGGCAGCAGGATGTGTTAGAGTTACTGCAGAGGATGGTTCAAGACAGAGTGAGACCACAGGGTGTGTGAAAGTTACTGCAGAGGCTAATCCCAGACAGAGAGAGACAGCAGTGTATGTGAGAGTTACTGCAGAGGATGATCCGAGACAGAGAGGGACAGCAGGGTGTGTGAGAGTTAATGCAGAGGATGATCCCAGACAGAGAACGACAGCAGGTTTTGTGAGTGTTACTGCAGAGGATGATCCCAGACAGAGAGAGCGACAGAAGGATGTGCGAGAGGTACTGCAGAGGATGATCCCAGACTGAGAGAGACAGCAGGGTGTGTGAGAGGTACTGCAGTGAATGATCCCAGACAGTGAGAGATAGCATGGTGTGTGAGAGATACTGCAGAGAATGATCCCAGACAGTGAGATGCTGCAGGGTGTGTGTGAGGTACTGCAGAGGATGATCCCAGACAGTGAGAGACAGCAGGGCGTGTGTGAGGTACTGCAGAGGATGATCCCAGACAGAGCGAGACAGCAGGGTGTGTGAGAGGTACGACAGGGAATGATCCCAGACAGAGAAAGAGGCAGCAGGATTTGTTAGAGGTACTGCCGAGGATGGTCCAAGAATGAGAGAGACTTCAGGTCGTGTGAGAGATGCTACAGAGGATGATCCCAGGCACAGAGATTGACAGCAGGGTGTGTGAGAGCTAATGCAGAGAATGATCCCAGACAAAGAAAAAGAGCATGGTGTGTGAGAGTTTCTGCAGAGCATGATCCCAGAAAGAGAGAGAGACAGCTGGGAGTGTAAATGGTACTGCAAAGGAAGATCCCAGACAGAGAGAAACAGCAGAGAGTCTGAGGGTTACTGCAGAGAATGATCCCAGACAGAGAGAGACAGCAGGGTGTGTGAGAGGTACTGCAGAGAATCATCCCAGACAGAGAGAGACATCAGGATGTGTGAGAGTTACTGCAGAGGATGATCCCAACAGAGAGAGACAGCAGGGTGTGTGAGAATTAATGCAGAGGATGATCACAGACAGAGAGAGACAGCAGACTGTGTGTGAGAGGTACTGCAGAGGATGATCCCAGACAGCGAGAGGGACAGCAGGGTGTGTGAGATGTACTGCAGAGGATGATCCCAGACAGAGAGAAACAGCAGGGTGTGTGAGATGTACTGCAGAGGATGATCACAGACAGGGAGAGACAGCAGGGTGTGTGAGAATTAATGCAGAGGATGATCACAGACAGAGAGGGACAGCAGGGTGAGTGAGGGTTACTGCAGAGGATGATCCCAGAGAGAGAGAGTGACAGCAGGGTGTGTGAGAGTTACTGCAGAGGATGATCCCAGAAAGAGAGAGACAGCAGGGTGTGTGAGAGGTACTGCAGAGGATGATCCCAGACACAGAGAGACAGCAGGGTGTGTGAGAGGTACTGCAGAGGATGATCCCAGACACAGAGAGACAGCAGGTTGTGTGCGCGGTACTGCAGAGGATGATCCCAGACACAGAGAGACAGCAGCAGCTAGTTTGGGGTTTACTGCAGAGGATGATCACACACAGAGAGAGACAGCAGGGTGTGAGACAGTTACTGCAGAGGATGATCCCAGACTGAGAGAGACAGCAGGGTGTGTGAGGGTTACTGCAGAGGATGATCCCAGTCAGAGAGTGACAGCAGATTATGTGAGGGATACTGCAGAGGATGATCCGAGACAGAGAGAGACAGCAGGGTGTGTTAGAGGGACTGTAGAGGATGATCCCAGAAAGAAAGAGACAGCAGATTGTTTGAGGGTTACTGCAGAGGATGATCCCAGACAGTGTGAGACAGCATGTTGTGTGAGAGGTACTGCAGAGAATGATCCCAGACAAAGAGGCAGCAGGATGTGTTAGAGTTACTGCAGAGGATGGTTCAAGACAGAGTGAGACCACAGGGTGTGTGAAAGTTACTGCAGAGGCTAATCCCAGACAGAGAGAGACAGCAGTGTATGTGAGAGTTACTGCAGAGGATGATCCGAGACAGAGAGGGACAGCAGGGTGTGTGAGAGTTAATGCAGAGGATGATCCCAGACAGAGAACGACAGCAGGTTTTGTGAGTGTTACTGCAGAGGATGATCCCAGACAGAGAGAGCGACAGAAGGATGTGCGAGAGGTACTGCAGAGGATGATCCCAGACTGAGAGAGACAGCAGGGTGTGTGAGAGGTACTGCAGAGAATGATCCCAGACAGTGAGAGATAGCATGGTGTGTGAGAGATACTGCAGAGAATGATCCCAGACAGTGAGATGCTGCAGGGTGTGTGTGAGGTACTGCAGAGGATGATCCCAGACAGTGAGAGACAGCAGGGCGTGTGTGAGGTACTGCAGAGGATGATCCCAGACAGAGCGAGACAGCAGGGTGTGTGAGAGGTACGACAGGGAATGATCCCAGACAGAGAAAGAGGCAACAGGATTTGTTAGAGGTACTGCCGAGGATGGTCCAAGAATGAGAGAGACTTCAGGTCGTGTGAGAGATGCTACAGAGGATGATCCCAGGCACAGAGATTGACAGCAGGGTGTGTGAGAGCTAATGCAGAGAATGATCCCAGACAAAGAAAAAGAGCATGGTGTGTGAGAGTTTCTGCAGAGGATGATCCCAGAAAGAGAGAGAGACAGCTGGGAGTGTAAATGGTACTGCAAAGGAAGATCCCAGACAGAGAGAAACAGCAGAGAGTCTGAGGGTTACTGCAGAGAATGATCCCAGACAGAGAGAGACAGCAGGGTGTGTGAGAGGTACTGCAGAGAATCATCCCAGACAGAGAGAGACATCAGGATGTGTGAGAGTTACTGCAGAGGATGATCCCAACAGAGAGAGACAGCAGGGTGTGTGAGAGGTAATGCAGAGGATGATCCCAGACACAGAGGGACAGTAAGGTTTGTCAGAGTTTCTGCAGAGGATGATGCCAGACAGAGAGAGACAGTAGGGTGAGTGAGTTTTACTGCAGAGAATGATACCAGAAAGAGAGAGAGACAGACTGGTGTGTAAATGGTACTGCAAAGGTAGATCCCAGACAGAGAGAAACAGCAGAGTGTGTGAGTCTTACTGCAGAGAATGATCCCAGACAGAGAGAGAGTGCAGGGTGTGTGAGAGATACTGCAGAGTATTTTCCCAGACAGAGTGAGACAGCAGGGTGTGTGAGAGGTACTGCAGAGGATGATCCCAGACAGAGAGAGACATCAGGGTGTGTGAGAGGTACTGCAGAGAATGATCCCAGACAGAGAGAGACATCAGGGTGTGTGAGAGTTACTGCAGAGGATGATCCCAACAGAGAGAGACAGCAGGGTGTGTGAGAGGTAATGCAGAAGATGATCCCAGACACAGGGGGACAGCAAGGTTTGTCAGAGTTTCTGCAGAGGATGATGCCAGACAGAGAGAGACAGTAGGGTGAGTGAGTTTTACTGCAGAGAATGATCCCAGAAAGAGAGAGAGACAGACTGGTGTGTAAATGGTACTGCAAAGGTAGATCCCAGACAGAGAGAAACAGCAGAGTGTGTGAGTCTTACTGCAGAGAATGATCCCAGACAGAGAGAGAGTGCAGGGTGTGTGAGAGATACTGCAGAGTATTTTCCCAGACAGAGTGAGACAGCAGGTTGTGTGAGAGGTACTGCCGAGGATGATCCCAGACAGAGGGAGACAGCAGGGTGTGTGAGAGGTACTGCAGAGGATGATCCCAGACACAGAGAGACAGCAGGTTGTGTGAGAGGTACTGCAGAGGATGATCCCAGACACAGAGAGACAGCAGGCTATGTCAGAGTTTCTGCAGATGATGATTCCAGACAGAGAGAGACAGCAGGATGTGTGAGAGTTACTGCAGAGGATGATCCCAGAAAGAGTGAGACAGCAGCTTTTGTGGGGTTTACTGTAGAGGATGATCCCAGAGAGAGAGAGACAGCAGGGTGTGAGACAGTTACTGCAGAGGATGATCCCAGACAGAGAGAGAGCAGGGTGTGTCAGAGGTATTGCAGAGGATGATCCCAGACTGAGAGACACATCAGGGTGTGTGAGAGTTACTGCAGAGGATGATCCCAGAGAGAGAGAGACATCAGGGTTTGTGAGAGGTAATGCAGAGGATGATCCCAGACACAGAGAGACAGCAAGGTTTGTCAGAGTTTCTGCAGAGGATGATCCCAGACAGAGAGAGACAGTAGGGTGAGTGAGTTTTACTGCAGAGAATGATCCCAGAAATAGTGAGACAGCAGCTAGTGTGGGGTTTACTGCAGATGATGATCCCAGAGAGAGAGAGAAAGCAGGGTGTGTGAGGGATACTGCAGAGGATGATCCCAGACTGAGAAATTGCAGGCTATCTGAGAGTTACTGCAGAGAACAATTCCAGACAGAGAGAGCGACAGCAGATTGTGTGAGGGATACTGCAGAGGATGATCCCAGACAGAGAGAGAGACAGCAGGGTGTGCGAGGGATACTGCAGACTATGATCCCAGACAGAGAGAGACAGCAGGGTGTGTTAGAGGGAATGTAGAGGACGATCCCAGAAAGAGAGAGACAGCAGATTGTGTGAGGGTTACTGCAGAGGATGATCCCAGACAGTGTGAGACAGCAGGGTCAGTGAGAGGTACTGCAGAGAATGATCCCAGACAGAGAGAGAGCACAGGGTGTGTGAGAGTTACTGCAGAGGATGATCCCAGACACAGAGAGACAGCAGGGTGTGTGAGAGGTACTGCAGAGGATGATCCAAGACAGAGAGAGACAGCAGGGTGTCTGAGAGGTACTGCAGAGGATGATCCCAGACAGAGAGCGACAGCAGGGTGTGTGAGAGATACTGCAGAGAATGATCCCAGACAGTGAGATGCGGCAGGGTGTGTGAGAGGTACTGCAGAGGATGATCCCAGACAGAGAGGGACAGCAGGGTGAGTGAGGGTTACAGCACAGGATGATCCCAGACAATGTGAGACAGCAGGGTGTGTGAGAGATACTGCAGAGGGTGATCCCAGACAGAGAAAGAGAGGGCAAGGTTTGTGAGAGTTATTGCAGAGGATGATCCCAGACAGAGAGAGACAGCAGGGTGTGTGAAAGTTAATGCAGAGGATGATCCCAGACAGAGAAAAAGAGCATGGTTTGTGAGAGTTACTGCAGAGGATGATCGCAGAAAGAGAGAGAGACAGACTGGTGTGTAAATGGTACTGCAAAGGTAGATCCCAGACAGAGAGAAACAGCAGATTGTGTGAGTGTTACTGCAGAGGATGATCCCAGACAGAGAGAGACAGCAGGGTGTGAGAGAGGTACTGCAGAGGATGATCCCAGACAGAGAGAGACAGCAGGGTGTGAGACAGTTACTGCAGAGGATGATCCCAGACAGAGAGAGAGCAGGGTGTGTCAGAGGTATTGCAGAGGATGATCCCAGACTGAGAGAGACAGCAGGGTGTGTGAGGGATACTGCAGAGGATGATCCCAGACAGAGAAACTGCACGGTATCTGAGAGTTACTGCCGAGAACAATTCCAGACACAGAGAGCGACAGCAGATTGTGGGAGGGTTACTGCAGAGGAGGATCCCAGACAGAGAGTGACAGCAGGATGTTTGAGAGGTGCTGCAGAGAATGATCCCAGACAGACAGAGAAAGCAGGGTGTGTGTGAGGTACTGCAGGGGATGATCCCAGGCAGAAAGAGAGAGACAGCAGCGTCTGTGAGAGGTGCTGCAGAGAATGATCCCAAATAGAGAGAGAAAGCAGGGTGTGTGAGATGTACTGCAGGGAATGATCCCAGAAGAAAGAGAGACAGCAGGCGTTGTGTAAGGTACTGCAGAGGATGATCCCAGTCAGAGAGAGACAGCAGGGACTATGTAATGTACTGCAGAGGATGATCCCAGACAGTGATGGACAGCCGGGTATCTGAGAGTTACTGCAGAGAACGATCCCAGAACGAGATAGCGACTGCAGGGTGTGAGAGGTACTGCAGGGAATGATCCCAGACACAGAGAGACAGCAGGGTGTGTGAGATGTACTGCAGGGAATGATCCCAGACACAGAGAGACAGCAGGATGTGTGAGAGGTACTGCAGAGGAATATCCCAGACAGAGAGAGACATCAGGGTTTGTGAGAGTTTCTGCAGAGGATGATTCCAGAAAGAGAGAGACAGCAGAGTGTGTGAGAGTTTCTGCATAGGATGATCCCAGACAGAGTGAGACAGCAGGTTGTGTGAGAGTTACTGCACAGTATGATCCCAGACAGAGAGAGACAGCAGGGTGTATGAGAGGTACTGCAGAGGATGATCCCAGACAGAGAGGGACTGCAGGGTGTGTGAGAGGTACTACAGAGGATGATCCCAGACAGAGAGGGACAGCAGGGTGAGTGAGGGTTACAGCACAGGATGATCCCAGACAATGTGAGACAGCAGGGTGTGTGAGAGGTACTGCAGAGGGTGATCCCAGACAGAGAAAGAGAGGGCAGGGTTTGTGAGAGTTACTGCAGAGGATGATCCCAGACAGAGAGAGACAGCAGGGTGTGTGAGTGTTAATGCAGAGGATGATCCCAGACAGAGAGTGCAACAGAAGGGTGTGTGAGAGATACTGCACTGGATGATCCCAGACAGAGAGAGACAGCAGGGTGTGTGAGAGATACTGCAGAGAATGATTCCAGTCAGAGAGAGACAGCAGGGTGTGTGACAAGGTACTGCAGAGGAAGATCCCAGACAGACAGAGCGAAGCAGGGTGTGTGAGAGGTACTGCAGAGGATGATCCCAGACAGAGAGGGACAGCAGGGAGTGCGAGAGATACTACCGAGGTTGATCCGAGACAAAGAGAAACAGCAGGGTGTGTGAGAGTTACTGCAGAGTATGATCCCAGACAGAGAGAGACAACAGGGTGCTTGAGAGTTACAGCAGAGGATGATACCAGACAGAGAGAGACAGCAGGGTTTGTGAGAGTTACTGCAGAGGATGATCCCAGACAGAGAGGGACAGCAGGTTGAGTGAGGGTTACTGCAGAGAATGATCCCAGAGAGAGAGAGACAGCAGGGTGTGTGAGAGGTACTGCAGAAGATGATCCCAGACAGAGAGAGACAGCAGGGTGTGTGAGAGTTACTGTAGAGGATGATCCCAGACAGAGAGAGACTGCAGTGTGTGTGAGAGTTACTGCAGAGGATGATCCCAGACAGGGAGAGACAGCAGGGTTTGAGAGAGGTACTGCAGAATATGATCCCAGACAGAGAGAGAGCAGGGTGTGTGAGAGTTACTGCGGAGGATGATCCCAGACAGAGAGAAACTGCAGTGTGTGTGAGAGTTACTGCAGAGGATGATCCCAGACAGAGAGAGACAGCAGGGTGTGAGAGAGTTACTGCAGAGGATGATCCCAGAACGAGAGACAGCAGGGTGTGTGAGAGGTATTGCAGAGGATGATCCCTGACAGAATGAGAGAGACAGCAGTGACTGTGAGAGCTACTGCTTAGGATGATCCCAACAAAGAGAGACAGCAGTGTGTGTGAAGGATACTGCAAAGGATGATCCCAGTCAGCGAGAGAATGCAAGGTGTGTGAGAGATACAGCAGAGTATGATCCCAGACAGGGATCAGCAGTGTGTGTGAGAGCTACTGCAGCGGATGATCCCAGACAGAGAAACTGCAGCGTATCTGAGAGTTACTGCAGAGAACGATCCCAGACAGAGAGAGCGACAGCAGATTGTGTGAGGGTTACTGCAGAGGATGATCCCTGTCAGAGAGAGACTGCAGGTTGTATGAGAGATACTGCAGAGTATGATCCCAAACAGAGAGAGACAGCAGGGTGTGTGAGCGTTACTGCAGAGGATGATCCCAGACAGAGAGAGATAGCAGGGTGTGTGAGCGTTACTGCAGAGGATGATCCCAGACAGAGAGTGACAGCAGGATGTTTGCGAGGTTCTGCAGAGAATGATCCCAGACAGACAGAGACAGCAGGTTTTGTGAAAGATTCTGCAGAGGATGGTCCGAGACAGAGAGAGACAGCAGGGTGTGTCAGAGCTACTGCAGGGGATGATCCCAGACAGATAGAGAGAGACAGCAGCGTCTGTGAGAGGTGCTGCAGAGAATGATCCTAAATAGAGAGAGAAAGCAGGGTGTTTGAGAGGTACTGCAGAGGAATATCCCAGACAGAGAGAGACATCAGGGTTTGTGAGAGTTTTTGCAGAGGATGAACCCAGAAAGAGAGAGACAGCAGAGTGTGTGAGAGTTTCTGCTTAGGATGATGCCAGACAGATGGGAGACAGCAGGTTGTGTGAGAGTTACTGCACAGTATGATCCCAGACAGAGAGAGACAGCAGAGTGTGTAAGAGGTAATGCAAAGGAAGATCCCAGACAGAGAGAAGCAGCAGAGTGTGTGAGGGTTACTGCAGAGGATGATCCCAGACAGAGAGAGACAGCAGGGTGTGTGAGAGTTACTGCAGAGGATGATCCCAGACGGAGAGAGACAGCAGGTTGTGTGAGAGTTACTGCAGAGTATGATCCCAGACAGAGAGGGACATCAGGGTTTGTGAGAGTTTCTGCAGAGGATGATCCCAGAAAGAGGCAGCAGGGTGTGTGAGAGTTTCTGCATAGGATGATCCCAGACAGAGTGAGACAGCAGCATGTGTGGGGCTTACGGCAGACGATGATCCCAGACAGAGAGAGACGGCAGCGTGTGAGAGAGTTACTGCACAGGATGATCCTAGACAGAGGGGGACAGCAGGGTGTGTGAGAGATACTGCAGAGTATGATCCCAGAGAGAGAGAGACAGCAGGGTGTGTGAGAGGTACTGCAGAGGATGATCCCAGACACAGAGAGACAGCAGGATTTGTCAGAGTTTCTGCAGATGATGATTCCAGTCAGAGAGAGACAGCAGGCTGTGTGAGAGTTACTGCAGAGGATGATCCCAGAAAGAGTGAGACAGCAGCTAGTTTCGGGTTTACTGCAGAGGATGATCCCAGAGAGAGAGAGACAGCAGGGTGTGAGACAGTTACTGCAGAGGATGATCCCAGACAGAGAGAGACAGCAGGGTGTGTGAGGGATACTGCAGAGGATGATCCCAGACAGAGAAACTGCACGGTATCTGAGAGTTACTGCCGAGAACAATTCCAGACAGAGAGTGCGACAGCAGATTGTGTGAGGGATAATGCAGAGTATGATCCCAGACAGAGAGAGACAGCATGGTGTGTGAGGGTTACTGCAGAGGATCATGCCAGACAGAGAGGGACAGCAAGGTGTGTGAGAGAAACTGCGGAGGATAATCGCATACAGAGAGAGACTGCAGGGTCTGTGTAATGTACTGAAGAGGATGAACCCAGATAGTGATGGACATCCGTGTATCTGAAAGTTACTGCAGAGAACGATCCCAGACAGGGAGAGCAACAGCAGTGTGTGAGAGGTACTGCAGAAAATGATCCCAGACAGATAGAGACAGAATGGTGGGTGAGAGGTACTGCAGAGGGTGATCCCAGACACAGAGAGATAGCAGGGCGTGTGAGAGGTACTGCAGGAATTGATCCCAGACAGAGAGACAGCAGGGTGTGTGAAAGGTACTGCAGAGGATGATCCCAGACAGGGAGCGACAGCAGGTTTGAGAGAGATACTGCAGAGGATGATCGCAGACAGAGAGAGACAGCAGGGTGTGTGAGGGTTACTGCAGAGGATGATCCCAGACAGAGAGAGTCTGCAGTGTGTGTGAGAGTTACTGCAGAGGATGATCCCAGACAGAGAGAGACAGCAGGGTTTGAGAGAGTTACTGCAGAGGATGATCCCAGAACGAGAGACAGCAGGGTGTGTGAGAAGTATTGCAGAGGATGATCCCTGACAGAATGAGAGAGACAGCAGTAACTGTGAGAGCTACTGCTTAGGATGATCCCAACAAAGAGAGACAGCAGTGTGTGTGAAGGATACTGCAAAGGATGATCCCAGTCAGAGAGAGACTGCAAGGTGTGTGAGAGATACAGCAGAGTATGATCCCAGACAGGGATCAGCAGTGTGTGTGAGAGCTACTGCAGCGGATGATCCCAGACAGAGAGAGCGACAGCAGATTGTGTGAGGGTTACTGCAGAGGAGGATCCCTGTCAGAGAGAGACAGCAGGTTGTATGAGAGATACTGCAGAGTATGATCCCGGACAGAGAGAGACAGCAGGGTGTGTGTGAGGTACTGCAGAGAATGACCCAGACAGAGAGAGACAGCGGGGTGTGTGTGAGGTACTGCAGGGGATGGTCCCAGGCAGATAGAGAGAGACAGAAGCGTCTGTGAGAGGTGCTGCAGAGAATGATCCCAAATAGAGAGAGAAAGCAGGGTGTGTGAGATGTACTGCAGGGAATGATCCCAGAAGAAAGAGAGACAGCAGGCGTTGTGTAAGGTACTGCAGAGGATGATCCCAGTCAGAGAGAGACAGCAGGGACTGTGTAATGTACTGCAGAGGATGATCCCAGACAGTGATGGACAGCCGGGTATCTGAGAGTTACTGCAGAGAACGATCCCAGAACGAGATTGCGACTGCAGGGTGTGAGAGGTACTGCAGGGAATGATCCCAGACACAGAGAGACAGCAGGGTGTGTGAGATGTACTGCAGGGAATGATCCCAGACACAGAGAGACAGCAGGATGTGTGAGAGGTACTGCAGAGGAATATCCCAGACAGAGAGAGACATCAGGGTTTGTGAGAGTTTCTGCAGAGGATGATCCCAGAAAGAGAGAGACAGCAGAGTGTGTGAGAGTTTCTGCATAGGATGATCCCAGACAGAGTGAGACAGCAGGTTGTATGAGAGGTACTGCAGAGGATGATCCCAGACAGAGAGGGACTGCAGGGTGTGTGAGAGGTACTGCAGAGGATGATCCCAGACAGAGAAAGAGAAGGCAGGGTTTGTGAGAGTTACTGCAGAGGATGATCCCAGACAGAGAGAGACAGCAGGGTGTGTGCGAGGTACTGCAGAGGATGATCCCAGACAGAGAGCGACAGCAGGGTGTGTGAGTGTTAATGCAGAGGATGATCCCAGACAGAGAGTGCGACAGAAGGTTGTGTGAGAGATACTGCACAGGATGATCCCAGACAGAGAGCGACAGCAGGGTGTGTGAGAGATACTGCAGAGAATGATTCCAGTCAGAGAGAGACAGCAGGGTGTATGACTAGGTACTGCAGAGGATGATCCCAGACAGACAGAGCGAAGCAGGGTGTGTGAGAGTTACTGCAGAGGATGATCCCAGACAGAGAGGGACAGCAGGGAGTGCGAGAGATACTACCTTAGTTGATCCGAGACAGAGAGAAACAGCAGGGTGTGTGAGAGTTACTGCAGAGTATGATCCCAGACAGAGAGAGACAGCAGGGTGCTTGAGAGTTACTGCAGAGGATGATCCCAGACAGAGAGGGACAGCAGGGTGAGTGAGGGTTACTGCAGAGAATGATCCCAGAGAGAGAGAGACAGCAGGCTGTGTGAGAGGTTCTGCAGAAGATGATTCCAGACAGGGAGAGACAGCAGATTGTGTGACGGTTACTTCACAGGATGATCCCAGACAGTATGAGACAGCAGGGTGTGTGAGAGGTACATCAGAGGGCGATCCCAGACAGAGAGATAGAGGGCAGTGTTTGTGAGAGTCACTGCAGAGGATGATCCCAGACAGAGAGAGAGACAGCAGGGTGAGTGAGGGTTACTGCAAAGGAAGATCCCAGAAAGAGAGAAACAGCAGAGTGTGTGAGTGTTACTGCAGATGATGATCCCAGACACAGAGAGACAGCAGGGTGTGTGAGGGTTACTGCAGAGGATGATCCCAGACACAGAGAGACAGCAGGCTTTGTCAGAGTTTCTGCAGATGATGATTCCAGACAGAGAGAGTCAGCAGGGTGTGTGAGAGTTACTGCAGAGGATGATCCCAAAAAGAGTGAGACAGCAGCTAGTGTGGGGTTTACTGCAGAGGATGATCCCAGAGAGAGAGAGACAACTGGGTGTGAGACAGTTACTGCAGAGGATGATCCCAGACAGAGAGAGCAACAGCAGTGTGTGAGAGGTACTGCAGAGAATTGTCCAGACTGAGAGAGACAGCAGGGTTTGTGAGGGATACTGTAGAGGATGATCCCAGACAGAGAGAGACAGCAGGGTGTGTGAGAGGTACTGCAGAGGATGATCCCAGACAGGGAGAGACAGCAGGGTTTGAGAGAGGTACTGCAGAATATGATCCCAGACAGAGAGAGCAACAGCAGTGTGTGAGAGGTACTGCAGAGAATGATCCCAGACAGAGAGAGACAGCAGGGTGTGTGAGAGGTACTGCAGAGGATGGTCCCAGACAGAGAGACAGCAGGGTGTGTGAGAGGTACTGCAATGGATGATCCCAGACAGAAAGAGACAGCAGGGTGTGTGAGAGTTACTGTGGAGGATGATCCCAGACAGAGAGAAACTGCATTGTGTGTGAGAGTTACTGCAGAGGATGATCCCAGACAGATAGAGACAGCAGGGTGTGAGAGAGTTACTGCAGAGGATGAGCCCAGAACGAGAGACAGCAGGGTGTGTGAGAGGTATTGCAGAGGATGATCCCTGACAGAATGAGAGAGACAGCAGTGAAGGTGAGAGCTACTGCTTAGGATGATCCCAACAAAGAGAGACAGCAGTGTGTGTGAAGGATACTGCAAAGGATGATCCCAGTCAGAGAGAGACTGCAAGGTGTGTGAGAGATACAGCAGAGTATGATCCCAGACAGGGATCAGCAGTGTGTGTGAGTGCTACTGCAGCGGATGATCCCAGACAGAGAAACTGCAGTGTATCAGAGAGTTACTGCAGAGAACGATCCCAGACAGAGAGAGCGACAGCAGATTGTGTGAGGGCTACTGCAGAGTATGATCCCTGTCAGAGAGAGACTGCAGGTTGTATGAGAGATACTGCAGAGTATGATCCCAAACTGAGAGTGACAGCAGGGTGTGTGAACGTTACTGCGTAGGATAGTCCCAGACAGAGAGAGACAGCAGGGTATGTGAGCGTTACTGCAGAGGATGATCCCAGACAGAGAGCGACAGCAGGGTGTGTGAGCATTACTGCAGAGGATGATCCCAGACATAGAGATACAGCAGGGTGTTTGAGAGGTACTGCAGAGAACGATCCCAGAAAGACAGAGACAGCAGGGTTTGTTAAAGATTCTACAGAGAATGATCCCAGACATAGAGAGGCAGCAGCGTGTGTGAGAGGTACTGCAGAGAATGATCCCAGACAGAGAGAAACAGCCGGGAATGTGAGAGGTACTGCAGAGGTTGCTCCAAGACAGAGAGAGACAGCAGGTTGAGTGAGAAGTGTTGCAGAGAATGATCCCAACAGAGAGGGACAGCAGGTTCTGTCAGAGGTACTGCAGGGGATGATTCCAGACAGAAAGAGAGAGACAGCAGTGTGTGTGAAGGATACTGCAAAGGATGATCCCAGTCAGCGAGAGAATGCAAGGTCTGAGAGAGATACAGCAGAGTATGATCCCAGACAGGGATCAGCAGTGTGTGTGAGAGCTACTGCAGCGGATGATCCCAGACAGAGAGAGACAGCAGGGTTTGTGAGAGTTTCTGCAGAGGATGATCCCAGAGAGTGACAGCAGAGTGTGTGAGAGTTACTGCATAGGATGATCCCAGACAGAGTGACACATCAGCATGTGTGGTGGTTTCTGCAGAGGATGATCCAAGACAGAGAGAGACGGCAGGGTGTGTGAGAGTTACTGCAGAGAATGATCCCAGACAGAGAGAGCCAGCAGGGCATGTGAGAGGTAATGCAGAGGATGATCCCAGACAGAGCGAGCCAGCAGGGTGTGTGAGAGGTTATGCAGGGAATGATCCCAGACAGAGAGAGAGGCAGCAGGATTTGTTAGAGGTACTGCAGAGGATGATCCCAGACAGAGAGAGACAGCAGGGTGTGTGAGAGTTTCTGCAGAGGATGATCCCAGAGAGTGACAGCAGAGTGTGTGAGAGTTACTGCATAGGATGATCCCAGACAGAGTGACACAGCAGCATGTGTGGTGGTTTCTGCAGAGGATGATCCAAGACAGAGAGAGACGGCAGGGTGTGTGAGAGTTACTGCAGAGGATGATCCCAGAACGAGAGACAGCAGGGTGTGTGAGAGGTATTGCAGAGGATGATCCCTGACAGAATGAGAGAGACAGCAGTGAAGGTGAGAGCTACTGCTTAGGATGATCCCAACAAAGAAAGACAGCAGTGTGTGTGAAGGATACTGCAAAGGATGATCCCAGTCAGCGAGAGAATGCAAGGTCTGAGAGAGATACAGCAGAGTATGATCCCAGACAGGGATCAGCAGTGTGTGTGAGAGCTACTGCAGCGGATGATCCCAGACAGAGAGAGCGACAGCAGATTGTGTGAGGGTTACTGCAGAGGAGGATCCCTGTCAGAGAGAGACAGCAGGTTGTATGAGAGATACTGCAGAGTATGTTCCCAGACAGACAGAGAAAGCAGGGTGTGTGAAAGATTCTGCAGAGGATGATCCCAGACAGAGAGAGACAGCAGGATGTGTGAGCGTTACTGCAGAGGATGATCCCAGACAGAGAGAGACAGCAGGGTGTGTGAGCATTACTGCAGAGGATGATCCCAGACATAGAGATACAGCAGGGTGTTTGAGAGGTACTGCAGAGAATGATCCCAGAAAGACAGAGACAGCAGGGTTTGTTAAAGATTCTACAGAGAATGATCCCAGACAGAGAGAGGCAGCAGGGTGTGTGAGAGGTACTGCAGAGAATGATCCCAGACAGAGAGAGACAGCCGGGAATGTGAGAGGTACTGCAGAGGTTGCTCCAAGACAGAGAGAGACAGCAGGTTGAGTGAGAAGTGTTGCAGAGAATGATCCCAACAGAGAGGGACAGCAGGGTCTGTCAGAGGTACTGCAGGGGATGATTCCAGACAGAAAGAGAGAGACAGCAGGGTTTGTGAAAGATTCTGCAGAAGATGATCCCAGACAGACAGCAGGGTGTGTGAGAGTTACTGCAGAGAATGATCCCAGACAGAGAGAGACAGCAAGGTGTGTGAGAGGTACTGCAGAGGATGATCCCAGACAGAGAGAGACAGCAGGGTGTGTGAGAGGTTATGCAGGGAATGATCCCAGACAGAGAGAGAGGCAGCAGGATTTGTTAGAGGTACTGCAGAGGATGATCCCAGACAGAGAGAGACAGCAGGGTGTGTGAGAGTTTCTGCAGAGGATGATCCCAGAGAGTGACAGCAGAGTGTGTGAGAGTTACTGCATAGGATGATCACAGACAGAGTGACACAGCAGCATGTGTGGTGGTTTCTGCAGAGGATGATCCAAGACAGAGAGAGACGGCAGGGTGTGTGAGAGTTGCTGCAGAGAATGATCCCAGACAGAGAGAGCCAGCAGGGCATGTGAGAGGTAATGCAGAGGATGATCCCAGACAGAGCGAGACAGCAGGGTGTGTGAGAGGTTATGCAGGGAATGATCCCAGACAGAGAGAGAGGCAGCAGGATTTGTTAGAGGTACTGCAGAGGATGATCCCAGACAGAGAGAGACAGCAGGGTGTGTGAGACATACTACAGAGGATGATCCCAGAACGAGAGAGAGACAGTGGGGTGTGTAAGAAGAAATGCAAAGGAAGATCCCAGACAGAGAGAAACAGCAGAGTGTTTGAGGGTTTCTGCAGAGGATGATCCTAGACAGAGAGAGACAGCAAGGTGTATGAGAGATGAACTGCAGAGTATGATCCCAGACAGAGAGAGACAGATGGGTTTGTGAGAGATTCTGCAGAGGATGATCCCAGACAGAGAGAGACAGCAGGGTTTGTGAGAGATTCTGCAGAGGATGATCCCAGACAGAGAGAGACAGCAGGGTTTGTGAGAGTTACTGCAGAGGTTGATCCCAGACAGAGAGAGACAGCAGGGTGTGTGAGAGTTACCGCAGAGGATGATCCCAGACAGAGAGAGACAGCAGGGTGTGTCAGAGGTACTGCAGGGGATGATCCCAGATAGAAAGAGAGAGACAGCAGCGTCTGTGAGAGGTGCTGCAGAGAATGATCCCAGATAGAGAGAGAAAGCAGGGTGTGTGAGATGTACTGCAGGGAATGATCCCAGAAGAAAGAGAGACAGCAGGCGTTGTGTAAGGTACTGCAGAAGATGATCCCAGTTAGAGAGAGACAGCAGGGCCTGTCTAAGGTTCTGCAGGGGACGAACCCAGACAGTGATGGAGAGCCGGGTATTTGAGAGTTACTTCAGAGAACGATCCCAGACAGAGAGAGCGACAGCAGGGTGTGAGAGCTACTGCAGAGGATGATCCCAGAAAGAGAGAGACAGCCGGGTGTGTGAGATGTACTGCAGGGAATGATCCCAGACAGAGACAGCAGGGTGTGTGAGAGTTACTGCAGAGGATGATCCTAGACAGAGAAGGAGAGCAGGTTTTGTGAGAGTTTCTGCAGAGGATTATCCCAGAGAGAGCCAGCAGAGTGTGTGAGAGTTACTGCATAAGATGATCCCAGACAGAGTGAGACAGCAGCATATGTGGGGGTTACTGCAGAGTATGATCCCAGACAGTGTTGGACAGCAGGGTGTGTGAGAGTTACTGCAGAGAACGATCCATACAGAGAGAGAGAGACACCAGGGTGTGTGAGAGTTACTGCAGAGTATGATCCCAGACAGTGAGCGACAGCAGCGTTTGTGAAAGAGTCTTCGGAGGATGATCCCAGACAGAGGGAGTCAGCAGGCTGTGTGAGAGGTACTACAGACGATGATCCCAGACAGGGAGAGACAGCAGGGAGTGTGAGAGTTACTGCAGAGGATGATCCAAGACAGAGAGAGACAGCAGGATGTGTGAGAGGTACTGCAGAGGATGATCCCAGACAGAGAGAGCGACAGCAGATTGTGTGAGAGATCCTGCAGAAGATGCTCCCAGACAGAGAGAGACAGCAGGGTGTGTGAGAGGTACTGCAGAGTATGTTCCCAGACAGTGAGAGACAGCAGGGTCTGTGAGAGGTACTGCAGAGTATGTTCCCAGACAGAGAGAGACAGCAGGGTGTGTGAGAGGTACAGCAGAGAATGATCCCAGACAGAAAGAGATAGCAGGGTGTGTGAGAGATAATGCAGAGGATGATCCCAGATAGAGAGAGACAGCAGGGTGTGTGAGGGTTACTGCAGAGGATAATCCCAGACAGAGAGAGACAGCAGGATGTGTGAGGGTTACTGCAGAGGATGATCGCAGACAGTGTGAGACAGCAGGGTGTGTGAGAGTTACTGCAGAGGTTGATCCCAGACAGAGAGAGCGACAGAAGGGTCTGCGAAAGGTACTGCAGAGGATGATTCCAGACAGAGAAGGACAGCAGGGTGTGTGACAAGGTACTGCAGAAGATGATCCCAGACAGAGAGAGAGAGCAGGGTTTGTGAGACTTACTGCAGAGGATGATCCCAGACAGAGAGAGAGCAGGCTGTGTCAGAGTTTTTGCAGAGAAAGATCCCAGACAGAGATAGCGACAGCAAATTGTGTGAGAGATACTGCAGAGTTTGATCCCAGACAGATAGAGAGACAGCAGGTTGTGTGAGCTGGACTTCTGACTAAAATCCCAGACAGAGAGACACAGCAGGGTATGTGAGAGTTACTGCAGAGGTTGATCCCAGACAGTCAGAGAGACAGCAGGGTGTGTGAGATGGACTGCAGAGGATGATCCCAACAAGAGAGGGACAGTAGGGTGTGTGAGAGGTACTGCAGAGAATGATCCCAGAGAGAGAGAAACAGCAGAGTGTGTGAGGGTTACCGCAGAAGATGATCCCAGACAGAGAGAAACGGCAGGGTGTGTGAGAGGTACTGGAGAGAATGATCCTAGACAGAGAGGGACAGCAGGGTGTGTGAGATGTACTGCAGAGGATGATCCCAGACAGAGAGAGACAGCAGGATGTTTGAGAGGTACTGCAGAGGATGATCCCAGACAGAGAGGGACAGCAGGGTGTGTGAGAGGTACTGCATAGGAAGATCCCAGACAGTGAGGGAAAGCAGTGTTTGTGAGAGGTACTGCAGCAGATGATCCCAGACAGAGAGAGACAGCAGGGTGTGTGAGAGGTGCTGCAGAGGATGATCCTAGACAGAAAGAGAGACCAGGGTGTGAGAGAGGAACTGCAGAGGATGATCCCAGACAGAGAGACAGCAGGGTGTGTGAGAGGTATTGCAGAGGATGATCCCAACAGAGAGAGACAGCAGTGTATGTGAGGGATACTGCAGAGGATGATCCCAGGCAGAGAAACTGCAGGATATCTGAGAGTTACTGCAGAGAACGATCCCAGTATCATCCCAGACAGAGATAGACAGCAGGGTGCTTGAGAGGTAATGCAGAGGATGATCCCAGACAGAGAGAGACAGCAGAATGCGTGTGCGGGTTACTGCAGAGGATGATCCCAGACAGAGAGAAACAGCAGGGTGTGTGAGAGATACTGCATAGGAAGATCACAGATAGTGAGTGACAGCAGTGTTTGTGAGAGGTACTGCAGCAGATGATCCCAGAAAGAGAAAGACAGCAGCTTGTGTGAGATTTAATGCAGAGGATGATCCCAGACAGAGATAGACAGAAGGTTGTTTGAGGGCTGCTGCAGAGCATGATCCCAGACAGAGAGAGAAAGCAGGCAGTGTGAGAGGTACTGCAGAGGATGATCCCAGACAGAGAGAGAAAGCAGGCAGTGTGAGAGGTACTGCAGAGGATGAACCCAGACAGAGAGCGACAGCAAATTGTGAGAGGGTTACTGCAGAAGATGATCCCAGACAGAGAGAGACAGCAGGGTGTGAGATAGTTGCTGCAGAAGATGATCCCAGACATAGATGGACAGCAGGGTGTTAGAGAGGTACTGCAGAGGATGATCCCAGACAGAGAGAGAGAGCAGTATGTGTGAGGGTTGCTGCAGGCAAGGATCCCAGACAGAGTGGGACAGCAAGCTGTGTGAGATGTACTGCAGTCGTTGTTCCCGGACAGAGAGAGACAGCAGGATGTGTGTGAGGTACTGCAGAGGATGATCCCAGACAGAGAGAGCAGTATGTGTGAGGGTTACTGCAGAGGAAGAACCCAGACAGAGAGAGACAGCAGGGTGTGTGAGAGATACTGCAGAGGTTGATCACAGACAGTCAGAGAAACAGCAGGGTGTGTGAGAGTTACTGCAGAAGATGATCCCAGACAGAGAGACAAAAGGTTGTGTGAGATTTATAGCCGGCGATGATCCCAGACAGGTAGAGACAAAGGGGGGGGAAGAGTTACTGCAGAGGATCCTCCCATTCAGAGAGATACAGCAGGGTGTGTGAGAGTTACTGCAGAGGATGATCCCAGACAGAGAGAGACAGCAGGGTGTGTGAGAGGTACTGCAGAGGATGATCCCAGACAGTGAGATGGTGCAGGGTGTGTGTGAGGTACTGCAGAGGATGATCCCAGACAGAGAGAGAGAGCAGGGTGGGTAAGAGGTACTGCAGAGGTTGATCCCAGACAGACAGAGAGACAGCAGGGTCTGTCAGAGTTATTGCAGAGGATGATCCCAGACAGAATGAGAGAGACAGCAGTGTCTCTGAGAGTTACTGCAGAGGATGATCCCAACAGAGAGAAAGACAGCAGTGTGTTTGAGGGATACTACAGAGGATGATCCTAGACACAGAATCTGCAGGGTATCTGAGAGTTCCTGCAGAGAACGATCCCAGAGAGCGAGAGCGACAGCAGATTGTGTGAGGTTTAATGCAGAGGATGAGCCCAGACAGACAAAGACAGCAGGGTATGTGAGAGGTACTGCAGTGGTTGATCCCAGACAGAGAGGGACAGCACGGTGTGTGAGAGTTACTGCAGAGAACGATCCCAGAAAGAGAGAGCGACAGCAGGGTGTGTGAGAGTTACTGCAAAGGATGTTCCCAGACAGAGAGAGACAGCCGTGTTTGTGAGAGGAACTGCCAAAGATGATCCCAGACAGAGAAAGACAGCAGGGTGTCTGAGGGCTGCTGCAGAGCATGATCCCTGACAGAAAGAGAGATTGAAGTGTGTGAGAGGTAGTGCAGATGTTGATCCCAAACAGAGAGAGACAGCAGGGTGTGTGAGAGGTACTGCAGAGCATGATCCCAGACAGAGAGAGAAAACAGGGTATGTGAGCGTTACTGCAGAGGATGATCCCAGAGAGAGAGAGACAGCAGGGTGTGTGAGAGGTGCTGCAGAGGATGATCCCAGACAGAGAGAGAAATCAGGGTGTTTGAGATGGAATGCAGACTACAATCCCAGACAGAGACAGTCAGCAGGGTGTGTGAGATGGACTGCAGTGTACAATCCCAGACAGAGAGATGCTGCAGGGTGTGTGAGAGTTACTGCAGAGGATGATCCCAGACAGAGAGGGACAGCAGGTTGTGTGAGAGGTGCTTCAGAGGATGATCCCAGACAGAGAGGGACTGCATGGTGTGTGAGGTTTACTGCACAGGAAGATCCCAGACAGAGAGGGACAGCAGGGTGTGTGAGAGGTACTGCAGAGGATGATCCAAGAGAGAGAGAGACAGCAGGGTGTGTGAGGTGCTGCAGAGAATGATCCCAGAAGAGAGAGACAGCAGGGTGCGGCAGAGACACTGCAGAGTATGATCCCAGACTGAGAGGGAGTAGGGTGTGTGAGAGGTAATTCAGAGGATGATCCCAGAGAGAGAGAGACAGCAGGGTGTGTGAGAGGTACTGCAGAGGATGATCCCAGACAAAGAGAGTCAGCAGTGTGTGTGAGAGGTACTGCAGAGGATGATCCCAGACAGAGATAGACAGCAGCGTTTGTGAGAGTTACTGCAGAGGATGATCCCAGTCAGAGAGAGACAGCAGGGTCTGTGAGAGGTAATGCAGAGGATGATCCCAGAAAGGTAGAGAGAGCAGTGTGTAAGAGATGTATCACAGATGATGATCCCAGACAGAGGGCGACAGCGGGGTGTGTAAGAGGTACTGCAGAGGATGATGCCAGACACAGAGAGACAGCAGGGTGTGTGAGGGTTACTGCAGGCAAGGATCCCAGACAGAGTGGGACAGCAAGCTGTGTGAGATGTACCGCAGTCGTTGTTCCCGGACAGAGAGAGACAGCAGGATGTGTGTGAGGTACTGCAGAGGATGATCCCAGACAGAGATAGACAACAGCAGGTGTCAGAGGTACTGCAGAGGATGATCCCAGACACACAGAGACAGCAGGGTGTGTGAGCGTTACTGCAGTAGATGATCCCAAACAGAGAGGGACAGCAGGGTGTGTGAGAGGTACTGCAGAGCATGATCCCAGACAGAGAGAGAGAGCAGTATGTGTGAGGGTTACTGCAGAGGAAGAACCCAGACAGAGACAGACAGCAGTGTGTGTGAGAGATACTGCAGAGTTTATCCCAGACAGTCAGAGAGACAGCAGAGTGTATGAGAGTTACTGCAGAAGATGATCCCAGACAGAGAGACAAAAGGTTGTGTGAGATTTATAGCCGGCGATGATCCCAGACAGGGAGAGACAAAGGGGTGTGTGAGATTTACTGCAGAGGATGATCCCAGACAGAGAGATACAGCAGGGTGTGTGAGAGGTACTGCAGAGGATGATCCCAGACAGAGAGAGACAACAGGTTGCGTAAGATGTACTGCAGAGGATGATCCCAGATAGAGTTAGAGACTGCAGTGTGTGAGAGGTAGTGCAGATGTTGATCCCAAACAGAGAGAGACAGTAGGGTGTGTGAGAGTTACTGCAGAGGATGATCCCAGAGAGAGAGAGACTGCAGGTTGTGTGAGAGTTACTGCAGAGGATGATCCCAACTGAGAGAGACAGCAGGTTGTGTGAGAGTTACTGCAGAGGATGATCCCTGACAGAGAGAGACAGCAGGGTGTGTGAGAGATACTGCACAGGATGATCCCAGGAAGAGAGAGACAGCAGGGTGCGGCAGAGACACTGCAGAGTATGTTCCGAGACTGAGAGGTACAGCAGGGTGTGTGAGAGGTAATTCAGAGGATGATCCCAGAGAGAGAGAGACAGCAGGGTGTGTGAGAGGTACTGCAGAGGATGATCCCAGACAGAGAGAGACATCAGGGTGTGTGGGAGTTACTGCAGAGGATGATCCCTGACAGAGAGAGACAGCAGGGTGTGTGAGAGATACGGCAGAGGATGATCCCAGACAGGGAGAGACAGCAGGGTGTGTGAAAGGTACTGCAGAGGATGATCCCAGACAGAGAGAGTCAGCAGGTTTTGTGAGAGGTACTGCAGAGGATGATCCCAGACAGAGAGAGACAGCAGGGTGTGTGAGAGGTACTGCAGAGGATGATCCCAGACAGTGAGATGCAGCAGGGTGTGTGTGAGGTACTGCAGAGGATGATCCCAGACAGAGAGAGACAGAAAGGTGTGTGTGAGTTACTGCAGAAGATGATCCCAGACAGAGAGAGACAGCAGGATGTGTGAGATTTACAGCAGAGGTTGATCCCAGACAGAGAGAGACAGCAGGGTATGTGAGAGGTAATGCAGAGGATGATCCCAGACAGAGAGAGACAGCAGGGTGTGTGAGAGGTACTGCAGAGGATGATCCCAGACAGAGAGAGACAGCAGGGTGTGTGTGAGAGGAACTGCAGAGATTGATGCCAGACAGAGAGAGACAGCATGGTGTGTGAGAGATACTGCAGAGGATGATCCCAGACAGAGAGAGACAGCAGGTTGTGTGAGAGATACTGCAGAGGATGTTCCCAGACAGTGAGAGTCAGCATGGTTTGCGAGAGGTATTGCAGAGGATGATCCCAGACAGAGAGTGACAGCAGGGTATGTGAGAGGTACTGCAGAGGTTGATCCCGGACAGACAGAGAGACAGCAGGGTGTGTGAGATGGCCTGCAGACTACAATCCCAGACAGAGAGAGGCTGCAGTGTGTGTGAGAGTTACTGCATAGGATGATCCCAGAAAAAGAGAGACAGCAGGGTGTGTGAGAGTTACTGCAGAGGATGATCCCAGACAGTGAGATGCAGCAGGGTGTGTGTGAGGTGCTGCAGAGAATGATCCCAGACAGAGAGAGACTGAAGGGTGTGTGTGAGTTACTGCGGAGGATGATCCCAGACAGACAGAGACAGCAGGGTTTGTGATAGGTACTGCAGAAGATGATCCCAGACACATAGAAGTAACAGGGTGTGTGAGAGTTACTGGAGAGGATGATCCCAGACAGAGAGAGACAGCAGGGTGTGTGAGAGGTACTGCAGAGGATGATCCCAGACAGTGAGATGCAGCAGGGTGTGTGTGAGGTACTGCAGAGGATGATCCCAGACAGACAGAGACAGCAGGGTGTGTGATAGATACTGCAGAAGATGATCCTAGACACATAGAAGCAACAGGTGTGTGAGAGGTACTGGAGAGGATGATCCCAGACAGAGATAGACAGAAGGGAGTGTGATAGGTACTGCAGAAGATGATCCCAGACACATAGAGACAGCAGGGTGTGTGAGAGGTACTGGAGAGGATGATCCCAGACAGAGATAGACAGCAGGGTGTGTGAGAGTTACTGCAGAAGATGATCCCAGACAGAGAGAGACAGCAGGGTCTGTGAGAGGTACTGCAGAGGATGATATCAGACAGAGAGAGACAGCAGGGTGTGTGAGAGGTACTGCAGAGAATGATTGCAGACAGAGAGAGACAGCAGGGTCTGTGAGAGGTACTGCAGAGGATGATATCAGACAGAGAGAGACAGCAGGGTGTGTGAGAGGTACTGCAGAGGATGATATCAGACAGAGAGACAGCAGGGTGTGTGAGAGGTACTGCAGAGAATGATTGCAGACAGAGAGAGACAGCAGGGTCTGTGAGAGTTACTGCAGAGGATCATCCCAGACAGGGAGAGATACAGCAGCGTGTGTGAGAGTTACTGTAGGGAATGATGCCAGACAGAGAGGGACAGCAGGGTGTGTGAGAGTTAATGCAGAGAATGATCCCAGACGTAAAGGGAGAGCAGGGTGTGTGAGAGGTACTGCAGAGATTGATTCCAGACAGAAAGTGACAGCAGAGTCTATGAGAGGTATAATAGAGAATGATCCTAGACACAGAGACATTAGGGAGCTTGAGAGGTACTGCAGAGGATGATCCCAGACAGAGAGAGACAGCAGGGTGTGTGAGAGATACTGCAGAGGATGATCCCAGACAAAGAGAGACAGCAGGGTGTGTAAGAGGTACTGCAGAGGATGATCCCAGACTGAGAGAGACAGCAGTTTGTGTGTGAGGTAATGCAGAGGATGATCCCAGACAGAGAGAGACAGCAGGGTGTGTGAGAGGTACTGCAGAGGATGATCCCAGACAGACAGAGACAGCAGGGTTTGTGAGAGTTACTGCAGTGCATGATCCCAGACAGAGAGAGAGAGAGGTGGGTGTTAGAGAGTTACAGCAGAGGATGATCCCAGACAGAGAGAGACAGTAGGGTGTGTGAGAGGTGCTGCACAGATTGATCCCAGACACAGAGAGAGACAGTTGGGTCTGTGAGAGACACTGCAGAGGATGATCCCAGACAGAGAGAGTGGCATCGTGTGTGAGAGGTACTGCAGTGGATGATCCCAGACACAGAGGGACGGCAGGGTGTGTGAGAGGTACTGCAGAGAATGTTCCCAGACGGAGAGAGACAGCAACGTGTGTGAGATTTACTGCAGAGGATGATCCCAGACAGAGAGAGAGGCATTTTGTGTGAGAGATACTGCCGAGAATGATCCCAGACGCACCCTTTGATGCAGGGGCTGCAGTTGAACCACGCTGTGATTGAGAAACCCTGAGCCGACACAGTTTACATAGCACTAAACCCTCTGGAACGTGCTGATGCAAGTGGACACACAGACGCACAGAATGATCCCACGCACAGCCCCACTTTGCAATCTCCGTTTTAAATTAATTCTCAATTTGCAGATGCTAATTGATAGAGGGGGTAATGCCCCTCTTGACCCTGATGAATCAGCCCGGGATTTTCAAAATAACCCTTGTCCTCAAACACAGTAGAGGGAGTCTTTAATGTATACACTTCATCAAAAAATTGTCAACTTTAACGTATCAGAGCACGCCTCAGCACTGACCCACCGACAGTGCGGCTCTCCATCAGCACTGACCCACCGACAGTGCGGCACTCCCTCAGCACTGACCCTCCGACAGTGCGGCTCTCCCTCAGCACTGACCGTCCGACAGTGCGACTCTCCATCAGTACTGACCCTCCGACAGTGAGGCTCTCCCTCAGCACTGACCCACCGACAGTGCGACTCTCCATCAGCACTGACCCACCGACAGTGCGGCTCTCCATCAGCACTGACCCACCGACAGTGCGGCTCTCCCTCAGCAGTGACCCACCGACAGTGCGGCTCTCCCTCAGCACTGACCCACTGACAGTGCGGCTCTCCCTCAGCACTGACCCTCCGACAGTGCAGCACTCCCTCAGCACTGGCCCTCCGACAGTGCAGCACTCCCTCAGTACTGACACTCCGACAGTGAGGTTCTCCCTCAGTACAGGCCATCTGACAGTGCGGCTCTCCCTCATTACTGACCCTCCGAGAGTGCGGCTCTCCCTCAGTACTGACACTCCGACAGTGCGGCTCTCCCTCAGTACTGACCCTGCGACAGTGCGGCTCTCCCTCAGTACTGACCCTCTGACAGTGCGGCTCTCCCTCAGCACTGACACTCCGACAGTGCGGTTCTCCCTCAGTACTGACCCTCTGACAGTGCGGCACGCCCTCAGTACTGACTCTCCGACAGTGCGGCGCACCCTCAGTACTGACCCTCCGATAGTGCGGCTCTCCCTCAGTACTGACCCTCCGACAGTGCGGCACTCCCTCAGTACTGACCCTCTGACAGTGCGGCTCTCCCACAGAACTAACCATCCGACAGTGCGGCTCTCCCGCAACACTGACCCTCCGACAGTGTGGCGCTCCCTTAGTACTGACCCTTCGACAGTGCGGCTCTCCCTCAGTACTGACCCTCTGACAGTACGGTGCTCCCTCAGCACTGACCACCCCACAGTGCGGCTCTCCCTCAGTACTGACCCTCTGACAGTGCGGCGCTCCCTTAGTACTGACCCTCCGACAGTGCGGCTCTCCCTCAGTACTGACCCTCCGACAGTGCGGCGCTCCCTCAGCACTGAACCTCCGACAGTGAGGCTCTCCCTCAGTACTGACCCTCCGACAGTGCGGCTCTCCATCAGTACTGACCCTCTGACTGTGCGGCTCTCCCTCAGCACTGACCCTCTGACAGTGCGGCTCTCCCTCAGCACTGACCCTCCGACAGTGCGGCTCTCCCTCAGCTCTGACCATCCGACAGTGGTCACTATATCTGTACTGACCCTCTGACAGTGCGGCTCTCCCTCAGTACTGACCCTCCGACAGTACTGCGCTCCCACAGTACTGACCCTCCGACAATGCGGCTCTCCCTAGTACTGACCCTCCGACAGTGGTCACTATATCAGTACTGACCCTCCGACAGTGCAGCTCTCCCTCAGCACTGACACTCTGACAGTGCGGCTCTCCCTCAGTACTGACCCTCTGACAGTGCGGCACTCCCTCAGTACTGACCCTCTGAAAGTGCGGCTCTCCCTCAGCACTGACCCTCCGACAATGCGGCGCTCCCTCAGCACTGACCATCAGACAGTGCGGCTCTACCTCAGCACTGACCCTCAGACAGTGCGGCTCTCGCTCAGCACTGACACTCCGAGAGTGAGGCACTCCCTCAGTACTGACCCTCCGACAATGCGGCTCTCCCTCAGCACTGACCCTCTGACAGTGCGGCTCTACCTTAACACTGACCCTCCGACAGTACGGCTATCCCTCTGTACTGACCCTCCGACAGTGCGGCTCTCCCTCAGTACTGACCCTCCGACAGTGATGCTGTCCCTCAGCACTGACCCTCTGACAGTGCGGCACTCCCTCAGTACTGACCCTCTGACAGTGAGGCTCTCATTTAGCACTGACCCTCAGAGAGTGCTGCACTCCCTCACTACTTACCCTCCGACAGTGCGGCTCTCCCTCAGTACTGACCCTCCGACAGTGCGGCTCTCCCTCAGTACTGACCCTCCTACAGGGTGGGAATCCCTCAATAGTGACCCACCAAAAGTGCGGCACTCCCTCAGTACTGACCCTCCGACAGGGCGGGAATCCCTCATTACTGACCCTCCAACAGTTTGGCGCTACCTCAGTAATGACCCTCCGACAGTGTGGCTCTCCCTCAGCACTGACACTCTGACAGTGCAGCGCTCCCTCAATACTGACTCACCGACATTGCGGCTCTCCCTCAGTACTGACACTCCGACAGTGCGGCTCTCCCTCAGCACTGACCCACCGACAGTGCGACTCTCCATCAGCACTGACCCACCGACAGTGCGGCTCTCCATCAGCACTGACCCACCGACAGTGCGGCTCTCCCTCAGCAGTGACCCACCGACAGTGCGGCTCTCCCTCAGCACTGACCCACTGACAGTGCGGCTCTCCCTCAGCACTGACCCTCCGACAGTGCAGCACTCCCTCAGCACTGGCCCTCCGACAGTGCAGCACTCCCTCAGTACTGACACTCCGACAGTGAGGTTCTCCCTCAGTACAGGCCATCTGACAGTGCGGCTCTCCCTCATTACTGACCCTCCGAGAGTGCGGCGCTCCCTTAGTACTGACCCTCCGAGAGTGCGGCTCTCCCTCAGTACTGACACTCCGACAGTGCGGCTCTCCCTCAGTACTGACCCTGCGACAGTGCGGCTCTCCCTCAGTACTGACCCTCTGACAGTGCGGCTCTCCCTCAGCACTGACACTCCGACAGTGCGGTTCTCCCTCAGTACTGACCCTCTGACAGTGCGGCTCGCCCTCAGTACTGACCCTCCGACAGTGCGGCGCACCCTCAGTACTGACCCTCCGATAGTGCGGCTCTCCCTCAGTACTGACCCTCCGACAGTGCGGCACTCCCTCAGTACTGACCCTCTGACAGTGCGGCTCTCCCACAGAACTAACCATCCGACAGTGCGGCTCTCCCGCAACACTGACCCTCCGACAGTGTGGCGCTCCCTTAGTACTGACCCTTCGACAGTGCGGCTCTCCCTCAGTACTGACCCTCTGACAGTACGGTGCTCCCTCAGCACTGACCACCCCACAGTGCGGCTCTCCCTCAGTACTGACCCTCTGACAGTGCGGCGCTCCCTTAGTACTGACCCTCCGACAGTGCGGCTCTCCCTCAGTACTGACCCTCCGACAGTGCGGCGCTCCCTCAGCACTGAACCTCCGACAGTGAGGCTCTCCCTCAGTACTGACCCTCCGACAGTGCGGCTCTCCCTCAGTACAGACCCTCCGACAGTGCGGCTCTCCCTCAGTACTGACCCTCCGACAGTGCGGCTCTCCCTCAGTACTGACCCTCCGACAGTGCGGCTCTCCATCAGTACTGACCCTCCGACAGTGCGGCTCTCCATCAGTACTGACCCTCTGACTGTGCGGCTCTCCCTCAGCACTGACCCTCTGACAGTGCGGCTCTCCCTCAGCACTGACCCTCCGACAGTGCGGCTCTCCCTCAGCACTGACCATCCGACAGTGGTCACTATATCTGTACTGACCCTCTGACAGTGCGGCTCTCCCTCAGTACTGACCCTCCGACAGTACTGCGCTCCCACAGTACTGACCCTCCGACAATGCGGCTCTCCTTAGTACTGACCCTCCGACAGTGGTCACTATATCAGTACTGACCCTCCGACAGTGCAGCTCTCCCTCAGCACTGACACTCTGACAGGGCGGCTCTCCCTCAGTACTGACCCTCTGACAGTGCGGCACTCCCTCAGTACTGACCCTCTGAAAGTGCGGCTCTCCCTCAGCACTGATCCTCCGACAATGCGGCGCTCCCTCAGCACTGACCATCAGACAGTGCGGCTCTACCTCAGCAGTGACCCTCAGACAGTGCGGCTCTCCCTCAGCACTGACCCTCCGACAGTGCGGCTCTCCCTCAGCACTGACACTCCGAGAGTGAGGCACTCCCTCAGTACTGACCCTCCGACAATGCGGCTCTCCCTCAGCACTGACCCTCTGACAGTGCGGCTCTACCTTAACACTGTCCCTCCGACAGTACGGCTATCCCTCTGTACTGACCCTCCGACAGTGCGGCTCTCCCTCAGTACTGACCCTCCGACAGTGATGCTGTCCCTCAGCACTGACCCTCTGACAGTGCGGCACTCCCTCAGTACCGACCCTCTGACAGTGAGGCTCTCATTCAGCACTGACCCTCAGAGAGTGCTGCACTCCCTCACTACTTACCCTCCGACAGTGCGGCTCTCCCTCAGTACTGACCCTCCGACAGTGCGGCTCTCCCTCAGTACTGACCCTCCTACAGGGTGGGAATCCCTCAATAGTGACCCACCAAAAGTGCGGCACTCCCTCAGTACTGACCCTCCGACAGGGCGGGAATCCCTCATTACTGACCCTCCAACAGTTTGGCGCTACCTCAGTAATGACCCTCCGACAGTGTGGCTCTCCCTCAGCACTGACACTCTGACAGTGCAGCGCTCCCTCATTACTGACTCACCGACATTGCAGCTCTCCCTCAGTACTGACCCTCCGACAGTGCGGCTCTCCCTCAGTACAGACCCTCCGACAGAGCGGCGCTCCCTCAGTACTGACCCTCCGACAGTGCAGCACTCCCTCAGCACTGGCCCTCCAACAGTGCAGCACTCCTTCAGTACTGACACTCCGACAGTGAGGTTCTCCCTCAGTACAGGCCCTCTGACAGTGCGGCTCTCCCTCATTACTAACCCTCCGACAGTGCGGCACTCCCGCAGTACTGACCCTCCGAGAGTGCGGCTCTCCCTCAGTACTGACACTCCGAGAGTGCGGCTCTCCCTCAGTACTGACCCTCCGACATTGCGGCTCTCCCTCAGTACTGACCCTCTGACAGTGCGGCTCTCCCTCAGCACTGACACTCCGACAGTGCGGTTCTCCCTCAGTACTGACCCTCCGACAGTGTGGCTCGCCCTCAGTACTGACCCTCCGACAGTGCGGCGCACCCTCAGTACTGACCCTCCGATAGTGCGGCTCTCCCTCAGTACTGACCCTCCGACAATGCGGCACTCCCTCAGTACTGACCCTCTGACAGTGTGGCTCTCCCTCAGAACTGACCCTCTGACAGTGCGGCACTCCCTCAGTACTGACCCTCTGACAGTGCGGCTCTCCCTCAGAACTGACCATCCGACAGTGCGGCTCTCCCGCAACACTGACCCTCCGACAGTGTGGCGCTCCCTTAGTACTGACCCTCCCACAGTGCGGCTCTCCCTCAGTACTGACCCTCTGACAGTACGGTGCTCCCTCAGCACTGACCACCCCACAGTGCGGCTCTCCCTCAGTACTGACCCTCTGACAGTGCGGCGCTCCCTTAGTACTGACCCTCCGACAGTGCAGCTCTCCCTCAGTATTGACCCTCCGACAGTGCGGCGCTCCCTCAGCACTGACCCTCCAACAGTGAGGCTCTCCCTCAGTACTGACCCTCCGACAGTGCGGCTCTCCATCAGTACTGACCCTCTGACAGTGCGGCGCTCCCTTAGTACTGACCCTCCGACAGTGCGGCTCTCCCTCAGTACTGACCCTCTGACAGTGCGGCGCTCCCTTAGTACTGACCCTCCGACAGTGCGGCTCTCCCTCAGTATTGACCCTCCGACAGTGCGGCGCTCCCTCAGCACTGACCCTCCGACAGTGAGGCTCTCCCTCAGTACTGACCCTCCGACAGTGCGGCTCTCCATCAGTACTGACCCTCCGACAGTGCGGCTCTCCCTCAGCACTGACCCTCTGACAGTGCGGCTCTCCCACAGCACTGACCCTCCGACAGTGCGGCTCTCCCTCAGCACTGACCATCCAACAGTGGTCACTATATCTGTACTGACCCTCTGACAGTGCGGCTCTCCCTCAGTACTGACCCTCCGACAGTACTGCGCTCCCTCAATACTGACCCTCCGACAATGCGGCTCTCCCTAGTACTGACCCTCCGACAGTGGTCACTATATCAGTACTGACCCTTCGACAGTGCGGCTCTCCCTCAGTACTGACCCTCTGACAGTGCGGCACTCCCTCAGTACTGACCCTCTGACAGTGCGGCTCTCCCTCAGTACTGACCCTCCGACAATGCGGCGCTCCCTCAGCACTGACCCTCAGACAGTGCGGCTCTACCTCAGCAGTGACCCTCAGACAGTTGCGGCTCTCCCTCAGTACTGACTCTCCGACAGTGCGGCCCTCCCTCAGCACTGACACTCCGAGAGTGAGGCACTCCCTCAGTACTGACCCTCCGACACTGCGGCTCTCCCTCAGCACTGACCCTCTGACAGTGCGGCTCTACCTCAACACTGACCCTCCGACAGTGCGGCTATCCCTCTGTACTGACCCTCCGACAGTGCGGCTCTCCCTCAGTACTGACCCTCCGACAGTGATGCTCTCCCTCAGCACTGACCCTCTGACAGTGCGGCTCTACCTCAACACTGACCCTCTGACAGTGCGGCTATCCCTCTGTACTGACCCTCCGACAGTGCGGCTCTCCCTCAGTACTGACCCTCCGACAGTACTGCGCTCCCTCAGTACTGACCCTCCGACAATGCGGCTCTCCCTAGTACTGACCCTCCGACAGTGGTCACTATATCAGTACTGACCCTTCGACAGTGCGGCTCTCCCTCAGTACTGACCCTCTGACAGTGCGGCACTCCCTCAGTACTGACCCTCTGACAGTGCGGCTCTCCCTCAGTACTGACCCTCCGACAATGCGGCGCTCCCTCAGCACTGACCCTCAGACAGTGCGGCTCTACCTCAGCAGTGACCCTCAGACAGTGCGGCTCTCCCTCAGTACTGACTCTCCGACAGTGCGGCCCTCCCTCAGCACTGACACTCCGAGAGTGAGGCACTCCCTCAGTACTGACCCTCCGACACTGCGGCTCTCCCTCAGCACTGACCCTCTGACAGTGCGGCTCTACCTCAACACTGACCCTCCGACAGTGCGGCTATCCCTCTGTACTGACCCTCCGACAGTGCGGCTCTCCCTCAGTACTGACCCTCCGACAGTGATGCTCTCCCTCAGCACTGACCCTCTGACAGTGCGGCTCTACCTCAACACTGACCCTCTGACAGTGCGGCTATCCCTCTGTACTGACCCTCCGACAGTCCGGCTCTCCCTCAGTACTGACCCTCCGACAGTGATGCTCTCGCTCAGCACTGACCCTCTGACAGTGCGGCACTCCCTCAGTACTCACCCTTCGACAGTGCTGCGCTCCCTCTGTACTGACCCTCCGACAGTGAGGCTCTCCTTCAGCACTGACCCTCAGAGAGTGCTGCGCTCCCTCACTACTTACCCTCCGACAGTGCGGCTCTCCCTCAGTACTGACCCTCCGACAGTGCGGCTCTCCCTCAGTACTGACCCTCCTACAGGGTGGGAATCCCTCAATAGTGACCCACCAAAAGTGCGGCACTCCCTCAGCACTGACCCTCCGACAGTACGGCTCTCCCTCTGCACTGACCCTCTGACAGTGAGGCTCTCCTTCAGCACTGACCCTCAGAGAGTGCTGCGCTCCCTCAGTACTTACCCTCCGACAGTGTGGCTCTCCCTCAGTACTGACCCTCCCACAGGGCGGGAATCCCTCATTACTGACCCTCCAACAGTTTGGCGCTACCTCAGTAATGACCCTCCGACAGTGTGGCTCTCCCTCAGCACTGACACTCTGACAGTGCAGCGCTCCCTCATTACTGACTCACCGACAGTGCGGCTCTCCCTCAGTACTGACCCTCCGACAGTGCGGCTCTCCCTCAGTACTGACCCTCTGACAGTGCGGCTCTCCCTCAGCACTGACCCTCCGACAGTGCGGCTATCCCTCAGTACTGACCCTCCGACAGTGCGGCTCTCCCTCAGTACTGACCCTCTGACAGTGCGGGAATACCTCAGTACTGACCCTCCGACAGTGCGGCTCTCCCTCTGTACTGACCCTGTGACAGTGCGGCTCTCCCTCAGTACTGACCCTCCGACAATGCGGCTCTCCCTCAGTACTGACCCTCCGACAGTGCGGCGCTCCCTCAGTACTGACCCTCCGACAGTGCGGCTCTCCCTCAGCACTGACCCTCCGACAGTGCGGCTCTCCCTCAGGACTGACCCTCCGACAGTGCGGCTCTCCCTCAGTACTGACCCTCTGACAGTGCGGCTCTCCCTCAGTACTGACCCTCCGACAGTGCGGCTCTCCCTCAGCACTGACCCTCCCACAGTGCAGCGCTCCCTCTGCAATGAACCTCAGACAGTACGGCGCTCCCTCAGCACTGACCCTCAAACAGTGCAGCACTCCCTCATTACAGACTCACCGACAGTGCGGCACTCCCTCAGTACTTACCCTCCGACAGTGCGGCTCTCCCTCAATACTGAGCCTCCAACAGTGCGGCTCACCCTCAATCCTGTCGCTACGACAGCGTGGCATTCCCATAGGACTGACCCTCCGACAGTGCGGCTCTCCCTCAGTACTGACCCTCTGACAGTGCGACACTCCCTCAGTACTGACCCTCTGACAGTGCGGCTCTCCATCAGTACTTAAACTCGGACATTTAGGCGCTTCCTCATCACTGTCCCTCCGACATTGTGGCGCTCCCTCAGTACTGAGCCTCTGAAGTGCAGCTCCCCCTCAGCACTGATCCTCTGACAGTGCGGCTCTCCCTCAGTACTGACCCTCTGACAGTGCGGCTCTCCCTCAGTACTGACCCTCCGACAGTGCGGCTCTCCCTCAGTACTGACCCTCTGACAGTGCGGCTCTCCATCAGTACTGACCCTCTGACAGTGCGGCTCTCCCTCAGTACTGACCCTCCGACAGTGCGGCTCTCCCTCAGTACTGACCCTCTGACAGTGCGGCTCTCCCTCAGTACTGACCCTCTGACAGTGCGGCTCTCCCTCAGTACTGTATCTCCGACAGTGAGGTGCTCCCTCAGCACTGACCCTATGACAGTGCGGCGCTCCCTCAGTACTGACCCTCCGACAGTGCGGTGCTCCCTCAGCACTAACCCTCCAACAATGCAGCACTCCCTCAGTACTTACCCTCCGTCAGTGCGGCTCTCCGTCAGTACTGACCCTCTGATAGTGCGGCGCTCCCTCAGCACTGACCCTCCGACAGTGTGGCTCTCCCTCAGTACTGAACCTCCCACAGTGCAGCGCTCCGTCAGTACTGACCCTCTGACAGTGCGGCACTCCCTCAGCACTGACCCTCCGACAGTGCGGCTCTCCCTCAGTACTGACCCTCTGACAGTGCGGCACTCCCTCAGCACTGACCCTCCGACAGTGCGGCTCTCCCTCAGTACTGACCCTCCGACAGTGCGGCTCTCCCTCAGTACTGACCCTCTGACAGTGCGGGAATACCTCAGTACTGACCCTCCGACAGTGCAGCGCTGCCTCAGCACTGACCCTCCGACAGTGCGGCTCTCCCTCTGTACTGACCCTTTGACAGTGCGGCGCTACCTCAGTACGGACCCTCCGACAGTGCGGCGCTCCCTCAGTACTGACCCTCCGACAGTGCGGCTCTCCCTCAGCACTGACCCTCCGACAGTGCGGCTCTCCCTCAGCACTGACCCTCCGACAGTGCGGCGCTCCCTCAGCACTGACCCTCAGACAGTGCGGCTCTCCCTCAGTACTGACCCTCCGACAGTGCGGCTCTCCCTCAGTACTAACCCTCCGACAGTGCGGCACTCCCTCAGCACTGACCCTCCGACAGTGCGTCTCTCCCTCAGTACTGACCCTCTGACAGTGCGGTACTTCCTCAGTACTGACCCTCTGAATGTGCGGCGCTCCCTCAGCACTGACCCTCCGACAGTGCGGTTATCCCTCAGTACTTACCCTCCGACAGTGCGGGTCTCCCTCAGTACTTACCCTCCGACAGTGTGGCTCTCACTCACTACTGACCCTCTGACAGTGTGGCTCTCCCTCAGCACTGACCCTCCTACAGTGTGGCTCTCCCTCAGTACTGACCCTCCGACAGTGCGGTGCTCCCTCAGCAATGACCCTCCGAAGTGCAGCTCTCCCTCAGCACTGACCCTCCGACATTGCGGCTCTCCCTCAGCACTGACCCTCCAACAGTGCGGCTCTCCCTCTGTACTGACCCTTTGACAGTGCGGCGCTCCCTCAGTACAGACCCTCTGACTGTGCGGCGCTCCCTCAGTACTGACCCTCCGACAGTGCGGCTCTCCCTCAGCACTGTCCCTCCGACAGTGCGGCTCTCCCTCAGCACTGACCCTCCAACAGTGCGGCTCTCCCTCTGTACTGACCCTTTGACAGTGCGGCGCTCCCTCAGTACAGACCCTCTGACAGTGCGGCGCTCCCTCAGTACTGACCCTCCGACAGTGCGGCTCTCCCTCAGCACTGTCCCTCCGACAGTGCGGCTCTCCCTCAGTACTGACCCTCCGACAGTGCGGCTCTCCCTCTGTACTGACCCTCTGACAGTGCGTCGCTCACTCTGTAATAACCCTCCGACAGTGCGGCTCTCCCTCACAACTGACCCTCCGACAGTGCGGCTCTCCCTCAGCACTGACCCTCCGACAGTGCGGCTCTCCCTCAGCACTGACCGTCTGACAGTGCGGGAATACCTCAGTACTGACCCTCCGACAGTGAGGCTCTCCCTCAGCACTGACCCGCCGACATTGCGGCTCTCCCTCAGCACTGACCCTCCGACAGTGTGGCCCTCCCTCAGTACTGACCCTCCGACAGTGCGGCTCTCCCTCAGTACAGACCCTCTGACAGTGCGGGAATACCTCAGTACTGACCCTCCGAAAGTGCAGCGCTGCCTCAGCACTGACCCTCCGACAGTGCGGCTCTCCCTCTGTACTGACCCTCCGACAGTGCGGCTCTCCCTTAGCACTGACCCTCCGACCGTGCAGCTCTCCCTCAGTTCTGACCCTCCGACCGTGCGGCTCTCCCTCAGTACTGACCCTCTGACAGTGCGGGAATGCCTCAGTACTGACCCGCCGACATTGCGGCTCTCCCTCAGCACTGACGCTCCGACAGTGCGGTGCTCCCTCAGTACTGACCCTCCAACAGTGCAGCTCTCCCTCAGTTCTGACCCTCCGACCGTGCGGCTCTCCCTCAGCACTGACCCTCCGACATTCCGGCTCTCCATCAGCACTTACCCTCCGACAGTGCGGCTCTCCCTCAGCACTGACCCTCTGACAGTGCGGCTCTCCCTCAGTACGGACCCTCCGACAGTGCGGCTCTCCCTCAGCGCTGACCCTCCCACAGTGCAGCGCTCCCTCTGCACTGAACCTCAGACAGTGCGGCGCTCCCTCAGTACTGACCCTCCGACAGTGTGGCTCTCCCTCAGTACTGACCCTCCAACTGTGCAGCATTCCCTCAGTTCTGACCCTCCGACCGTGCGGCTCTCCCTCAGTACTGACCCTCTGACAGTGCGGGAATACCTCAGTACTGACCCGCCGACATTGCGGCTCTCCCTCAGCACTGACGCTCCGACAGTGCGGTGCTCCCTCAGTACTGACCCTCCAACAGTGCAGCGCTGCCTCAGCACTGACCCTCCGACAGTCCGCTTCTCCGTCAGCACTGACCCTTTGACAGTGCGGCGCTCCCTCAGTACTGACCCTCCGACAGTGCGGCGCTCCCTCAGTACTGAACCTCCAACAGTGCGGCGCTCCCTCAGTACTGACCCTCCGACAGTGCGGCTCTCCCTCAGCACTGACCCTCCGACAGTGCGGCTCTCTCTCAGCACTGACCCTCCGACAGTGCGGTTCACCCTCAGTACTGAACCTCCGACAGTGCGGTGCTCCCTCAGCACTGACCCTCCGAAGTGCAGCTCTCCCTCAGCACAGACCCTCCGACAGTGCGGCTCTCCCTCAGTACGGACCCTCCGACAGTGCGGCTCTCCCTCAGCACTGACCCTCCGACAGTGCGGCTCTCCCTCAGAACTGACCCTCCGACAGTGCGGCTCTCCCTCAGTACTGACCCTCTGACAATGCGGCTCTCCCTCAGCACTGACCCTCCGACAGTGCGGCTCTCCCTCAGAACTGACCCTCCGACAGTGCGGCTCTCCCTCAGTACTGACCCTCTGACAGTGCGGCTCTCCCTCAGTACTGACCCTCCCACAGTGCAGCGCTCCCTCTGCACTGAACCTCAGACAGTGCGGCGTTCCCTCAGCGCTGACCCACCGACAGTGCGGCTCTCCCTCAGTACTGACCCTCTGACAGTGCGGCTCTCCCTCAGTACTGACCCTCCGACAGTGCGGCTCTCCCTCAGCACTGACCCTCCGACAGTGCGGCTCTCCCTCTGTACTGACCCTCCGACAGTGCGTCTCTCCCTCAGCACTGACCCTCCGACAGTGTGGCTCTCCCTCAGTACTGACCCTCCGACAGTGTGGCTCTCCCTCTGCACTGAACCTCAGACAGTGCGGCGCTCCCTCAGTACTGACCCTCCGACAGTGCGGCTCTCCCTCAGCTCTGACCCTCCGACCGTGCAGCTCTCGCTCAGTTCTGACCCTCCGACCGTGCGGCTCTCCCTCAGCACTGACCCTCCGACAGTGCGGCTCTCCATCAGCACTGACCCTCTGACAGTTCAGCTCTCCCTCAGCACAGACCCTCTGACAGTGCGGCGCTCCCTCAGCACTGACCCTCCCACAGTGCGGCACTCCCTCTGCACTGAACCTCTGACAGTGCGGCTCTCCCTCAGTACTAACCCTCCGACAGTTAGGCGCTTCCTCATCACTGTCCCTCCGACAGTGCGGCTCTCCCCTAACACTGACCCTCCGACAGTGCGGCTCTCCCTCAGCACTGACGATCCGACAGTGAGCCTCTCCCTCAGTACTGACCCTCCGACAGTGCGGCTCTCCCTCAGCACTGACCCTCCGACAGTGCGGCTCTCCATCAGCACTGACCCTCCGACAGTGAGCCTCTCGCTCAGTACTGACCCTCCGACAGTGCGGCGCTCCCTCAGTACTTACCCTCCAACAGTGCGGCTCTCCCTCATTTCTGACCCTTCGACAGTGCGGCTCTCCCTCAGTACTGACCCTCTGGCAGTGCGGCACTCCCTCAGCACTGACCCTCACACAGTGCGGCTCTCCCTCAGTACTGACCCTCCGACAGTGCGGCTTTCCCTCAGTACTGACCCTCAGATAGTGCGGTTCTCCCTCAGCACTGACCCTTCGACCGTTCGGCTCTTCCTCAGTTCTGACCCTTCGACAGTGCGGTGCTCCCTCACTACTGACCCTCCGACAGTGCGGCTCTCCCTCAGTACTGACCCTCCGACAGTGCGGCTCTCCCTCAGTACTGACCCTCCGACAGTGCGGCTCTCCCTCAGCACTGACCCTCCGACCGTGCGGCTCTCCCTCAGTTCTGACCCTCTGACTGTGCGGCTCTCCCTCAGTACTGACCCTCCGACAGTGCGCCTCTCCCTCATCACTGCCCCACCGACTGTGCGGCGCTCCCTCAGCACTGACCCAAACACAGTGCGGCTCTCCCTCAGTACTGACCCTCAGATAGTGCGGTTCTCTCTCAGCACTGACCCTCCGACAGTGCGGCGCTCCCTCAGCACTGACCCTAAGACAGTGCGGCTCTCCCTCAGTACTGACCCTCCGACAGTGCGGATCTCCCTCAGCACTGACCCTCTGACAGTGCGGCTCTCCCTCAGTACTGACCCTCTGACAGTGCGGCACTCCCTCAGCACTGACACTCCGACAGTGCGGCTCTCCCTCATTACTGACCCTCCGACAGTCCGGCTCTCCCTCAGTACTGACCCTCCGACAGTGCGGCTCTCCCTCAGTACTGACCCTCCGACAGTGCGGCTCTCCCTCAGTACTGACCCTCCGAGAGTGCGGCTCTCCCTCTGTACTGACCCTTTGACAGTGCGGTTCTACCTCAGTACTGACCCTCTGACAGTGCGGCTCTCCCTCAGCACTGACCCTCTGACAGCGCGGCGCTCCCTCAGTACTGACACTCCGACAGTGCGGCGCTCCCTCAGTACTGACCCTCCGACAGTGCGGCTCTCCCTCACTACTGACCCTCAGACAGTGCGGCTCTCCCTCAGTACTGACCCTCCGACAGTGCGGCTCTCCCTCAGTACTGACCCTCCGACAGTGCGGCACTCCCTCAGCACTGACCCTCCGACAGTGCGGCTCTCCCTCAGTACTGACCCTCTGACAGTGCGGTACTTCCTCAGTACTGACCCTCTGAATGTGCGGCGCTCCCTCAGCGCTGACCCTCCGACAGTGCGGTTATCCCTCAGTACTTACCCTCCGACAGTGCGGCTCTCCCTCAGTACTTACCCACCGACAGTGTGGCTCTCACTCAGTACTGACCCTCTGACAGTGCGGCTCTCCCTCAGCACTGACCCTCCGACAGTGTGGCTCTCCCTCAGTACTGACCCTCCGACAGTGCGGTGCTCCCTCAGCAATGACCCTCCGAAGTGCAGCTCTCCCTCAGCACTGACCCTCCGACATTGCGGCTCTCCCTCAGTACTGACCCTCTGACAGTGCGGGAATACCTCAGTACTGACCCTCCGACAGTGCAGCGCTGCCTCAGCACTGACCCTCCGACAGTGCGGCTCTCCCTCTGTACTGACCCTTTGACAGTGCGGCGCTCCCTCAGTACAGACCCTCTGACAGTGCGGCGCTCCCTCAGTACTGACCCTCCGACAGTGCGGCTCTCCCTCAGCACTGACCCTCCGACAGTGCGGCTCTCCCTCAGTACTGACCCTCCGACAGTGCGGCTCTCCCTCTGTACTGACCCTCTGACAGTGCGTCGCTCACTCTGTAATAACCCTCCGACAGTGCGGCTCTCCCTCAGCACTGTCCCTCCGACAGTGCGGCTCTCCCTCAGCACTGACCCTCCGACAGTGCGGCTCTCCCTCAGCACTGACCGTCTGACAGTGCAGGAATACCTCAGTACTGACCCTCCGACAGTGAGGCTCTCCCTCAGCACTGTCCAGCCGATATTGCGGCTCTCCCTCAGCACTGACCCTCCGACAGTGTGGCCCTCCCTCAGTACTGACCCTCCGACAGTGCAGCGCTGCCTCAGCACTGACTCTCCGACAGTGCGGCTCTCCCTCAGCACTGACCCTCAGACAGTGGGGCTCTCCCTCAGTACTGACCCTCCGACAGTGCGGCTCTCCCTCAGTACAGACCCTCTGACAGTGCGGCGCGCCCTCAGTACTGACCCTCCGAAAGTGTGGCTCTCCCTCAGCACTGACCCTCCGACAGTGCGGCTCTCCCTCAGTACTGACCCTCCGACAGTGCGGCTCTCCCTCTGTACTGACCCTCTGACAGTGCGTCGCTCACTCTGTAATAACCCTCCGACAGTGCGGCTCTCCCTCAGCACTGTCCCTCCGACAGTGCGGCTCTCCCTCAGCACTGACCCTCCGACAGTGCGGCTCTCCCTCAGCACTGACCGTCTGACAGTGCGGGAATACCTCAGTACTGACCCTCCGACAGTGAGGCTCTCCCTCAGCACTGTCCCGCCGACATTGCGGCTCTCCCTCAGCACTGACCCTCCGACAGTGTGGCCCTCCCTCAGTACTGACCCTCCGACAGTGCAGCGCTGACTCAGCACTGACACTCCGACAGTGCGGCTCTCCCTTAGCACTGACCCTCCGACCGTGCAGCTCTCCCTCAGTTCTGACCCTCCGACCGTGCGGCTCTCCCTCAGTACTGACCCTCTGACAGTGCGGGAATGCCTCAGTACTGACCCGCCGACATTGCGGCTCTCCCTCAGCGCTGACGCTCCGACAGTGCGGTGCTCCCTCAGTACTGACCCTCCAACAGTGAAGCTCTCCCTCAGCACTGACCCTCCGACAGTGCGGCTCTCCATCAGCACTTACCCTCCGACAGTGCGGCTCTCCCTCAGCACTGACCCTCTGACAGTGCGGCTCTCCCTCAGTACGGACACTCCGACAGTGCGGCTCTCCCTCAGCGCTGACCCTCCCACAGTGCAGCGCTCCCTCTGCACTGAATCTCAGACAGTGCGGCGCTCCCTCAGTACTGACCCTCCGACAGTGCGGCTCTCCCTCAGTACTGACCCTCCAACTGTGCAGCACTCCCTCAGTTCTGACCCTCCGACTGTGCGGCTCTCCCTCAGTACTGACCCTCTGACAGTGCGGGAATACCTCAGCACTGACCCTTTGACAGTGCGGTTCTCCCTCAGTACTGACCCTCCGACAGTGCGGCGCTCCCTCAGTACTGAACCTCCAACAGTGCGGCGCTCCCTCAGTACTGACCCTCCGACAGTGCGGCTCTCTCTCAGTACTGACCCTCCCACAGTGCAGTGCTCCCTCTGCACTGAACCTCAGACAGTGCGGCTTTCCCTCAGCGCTGACCCACCGACAGTGCGGCTCTCCCTCAGTACTGCCCCTCTGACAGTGCGGCTCTCCCTCAGTACTGACCCTCCGACAGTGCGGCTCTCCCTCAGCACTGACCCTCCGACAGTGCGGTGCTCCCTCAGCACTGACCCTCCGAAGTGCAGCTCTCCCTCAGCACTGACCCTCTGACAGTGCGGCTCTCCCTCAGCACAGACCCGCCGTCTGTGCGGCATTCCCTCAGTACTTACCCCCCGACAGTGCGGCTCTCCCTCAGCACTGACCCACCGACAGTGCGGCTCTCCCTCAGCACTGACCCACCGACAGTGCGGCTCTCCTTCAGTACTGACCCTCCAACAGTGAGGCTCTCCTCAACACTGACCCTCCGACAGTGAGCCTCTCCCTCAGTACTGACCCTCTGACAGTTCGGCACTCCCTCAGCACTGACCCTCCGACAGTGCGGCGCTCCCTCAGCACTGACCCTCAGACAATGCGGCTCTCCCTCAGTACTGACCCTCCGACAGTGCGGCTCTCCCTCAGTACTGACCCTCCGATAGTGAGGTTCTCCCTCAGCACTGACCCTCCGACCGTGCGGCTCTCCCTCAGTTCTGACCCTTCGACAGTGCCTTGCTCCGTCAGTACTGACCCTCCGACAGTGCGGCTCTCCCTCAGTACTGACCCTCCGACAGTGTGGCTCTCGCTCTGTACTGACCCTCCGACAGTGCGGCTCTCCCTCAGTAATGACCCTCCGACAGTGCGGCTCTCCCTCAGTACGGACCCTCCGACAGTGCAGCTCTCCCTCACTACTGACCCTCCGACAGTGCGGTTCTCCCTCAGCACTGACCCTCCAACAGTGCGGCTCTTCCTCATCACTGTCCCCCCGACAGTGCGGCACTCCCTCAGTACTGACCCTCCGAAGCGCAGCTCTCCCTCAGTACTGAACCTCTGACAGTGCGTCTCTCCCTCTGTAATAACCCTCCGACAGTGCGGTTCTCCCTCAGCACTGACCATCTGACAGTGCGTCTCTCCCTCTGTAATAACCCTCCGACAGTGAGCCTCTCCCTCAGTACTGACCATCTGCCAGTGCGGCTCTCCCTCAGTCCTGACCCTCCGACAGTGCGGCTCTCCCTCAGCACTGACCCTCCGACAGTGCGGCTCTCACTCCGCCCTGACCCTCCGACAGTGCGGCTCTCCCTCAGCACTGACCCTCCGACAGTGAGGCTTTCCCTCGGTACTGACCATCTGACAGTGCGGCTCTCCCTCAGTTCTGACCCACCGTCAGTGCGGCTCTCCCTTAGTACTGACCCTCTGACAGTGCGCCTCTCCCTCAGTACTGACCCTCGGACAGTGCTGCTCTCACTCAGTTCTGACCCACCGACAGTGCGGGTCTCCCTCAGTACTGACCCTCTAACAGTGCGGCTCTCCCTCAGCACTGACCCTCCGACAGTGCGGCTCTCCCTCAGTACTGATCCTCCGACATTGATGCTCTCCCTCAGTTCTGACCCTCCGACAGTGCTGCTCTCCCTCAGTTCTGACCCTCCGACAGTGCGGATCTCCAGCACTGACCCTCTAACAGTGCGGCTCTCCCTCAGTACTGACCCTCTGACAGTGCGGCACTCCCTCAGCACTGACCCTCCGACAGTGCGGCGCTCCCTCTGCACTGCCCCTCCGACAGTGCGGCTCTCCCTCAGCACTGACCCTCCGACAGTGCGGCTCTCCCTCAGTACTGACCCTCTAACAGTGCGGCTCTCCCTCAGCACTGACCCTCCGACAGTGCGGCTCTCCCTCAGTACTGATCCTCCGACAGTGCGGCTCTCCCTCAGCACTGACCCTCCGACCGTCCGGCTCTCCCTCAGTTCTGACCCTCCGACTGTGCGGCTCTCCCTCAGTACTGACCCTCTGACAGTGCGGCTCTCCCTCTGTACTGACCCTCCGACAGTGCGGTTCTCCCTCAGCACTGACCCTCCGACAGTGCGGCTCTCCCTCTGTACTGACCCTTTGACAGTGCGGATCTCCCTCAGTACTGACCCTCCGACAGTGCGGCTCTCATTCAGCACTGACCCTCCGACAGTGCGGCTCTCCCTCAGTACTGACCCTCCGACAGTGCGGTGCTCCCTCAGCACTGACCCTCCGAAGTGCAGCTCTCCCTCAGCACTGACCCTCTGACAGTGCGGCTCTCCCTCAGCACAGACCCGCCGTCTGTGCGGCATTCCCTCAGTACTTACCCTCCGACAGTGCAGCTCTCCCTCAGCACTGACCCACCGACAGTGCGGCTCTCCCTCAGCACTGACCCACCGACAGTGCGGCTCTCCTTCAGTACTGACCCTCCAACAGTGCGGCTCTCCTCAACACTGACCCTCCGACAGTGAGCCTCTCCCTCAGTACTGACCCTCTTACAGTGCGGCACTCCCTCAGCACTGACCCTCCGACAGTGCGGCGCTTCCTCAGCACTGACCCTCAGACAATGCGGTTCTCCCTCAGTACTGACCCTCCGACAGTGCGGCTCTCCCTCAGTACTGACCCTCCGATAGTGAGGTTTTCCCTCAGCACTGACCCTCCGACAGTGCGGCTCTCGCTCTGTACTGACCCTCCGACGGTGCGGCTCTCCCTCAGTAATGACCCTCCGACAGTGCGGCTCTCCCTCAGTACGGACCCTCCAACAGTGCGGCTCTCCCTCAGTACGGACCCTCCGACAGTTCGGCGCTTCCTTATCACTGTCCCTCCGACAGTGCGGCACTCCCTCAGCACTGACCCTCCGACAGTGAGCCTCTCCCTCAGTACTGACCCTCTGACAGTGCGTCTCTCCCTCTGTAATAACCCTCCGACAGTGCGGCTCTCCCTCAGCACTGACCATCTGACAGTGCGTCTCTCCCTCGGTAATAACCCTCCGACAGTGAGCCTCTCCCTCAGTACTGACCATCTGACAGTGCGGCTCTCCCTCAGTCCTGACCCTCCGACAGTGCGGCTCTCCCTCAGCACTGACCCTCCGACAGTGCGGCTCTCACTCCGCCCTGACCCTCCGACAGTGCGGCTCTCCCTCAGCACTGACCCTCCGACAGTGAGGCTTTCCCTCGGTACTGACCATCTGACAGTGCGGCTCTCCCTAAGTTCTGACCCACCGTCAGTGCGGCTCTCCCTTAGTACTGACCCTCTGACAGTGCGCCTCTCCCTCAGTACTGACCCTCGGACAGTGCTGCTCTCACTCAGTTCTGACCCACCGACAGTGCGGGTCTCCCTCAGTACTGACCCTCTAACAGTGCGGCTCTCCCTCAGCACTGACCCTCCGACAGTGCGGCTCTCCCTCAGTACTGATCCTCCGACATTGATGCTCTCCCTCAGTACTGACCCTCTAACAGTGCGGCTCTCCCTCAGCACTGACCCTCCGACAGTGCTGCTCTCCCTCAGTTCTGACCCTCCGACAGTGCGGATCTCCCTCAGCACTGACCCTCCGACAGTGCGGCTCTCCCTCAGTACTGATCCTCCGACAGTGCGGCTCTCCCTCAGCACTGACCCTCCGACCGTCCGGCTCTCCCTCAGTTCTGACCCTCCGACTGTGCGGCTCTCCCTCAGTACTGACCCTCTGACAGTGCGGCTCTCCCTCTGTACTGACCCTCCGACAGTGCGGTTCTCCCTCAGCACTGACCCTCCGACAGTGCGGCTCTCCCTCTGTACTGACCCTTTGACAGTGCGGTTCTCCCTCAGTACTGACCCTCCGACAGTGCGGCTCTCATTCAGCACTGACCCTCCGACATTGATGCTCTCCCTCAGTACTGACCCTCCGACAGTGCGGTGCTCCCTCAGCACTGACCCTCCGAAGTGCAGCTCTCCCTCAGCACTGACCCTCTGACAGTGCGGCTCTCCCTCAGCACAGACCCGCCGTCTGTGCGGCATTCCCTCAGTACTTACCCTCCGACAGTGCAGCTCTCCCTCAGCACTGACCCACCGACAGTGCGGCTCTCCCTCAGCACTGACCCACCGACAGTGCGGCTCTCCTTCAGTACTGACCCTCCAACAGTGCTGCTCTCCTCAACACTGACCCTCCGACAGTGAGCCTCTCCCTCAGTACTGACCCTCTTACAGTGCGGCACTCCCTCAGCACTGACCCTCCGACAGTGCGGCGCTTCCTCAGCACTGACCCTCAGACAATGCGGTTCTCCCTCAGTACTGACCCTCCGACAGTGCGGCTCTCCCTCAGTACTGACCCTCCGATAGTGAGGTTTTCCCTCAGCACTGACCCTCCGACCGCGCGGCTCTCCCTCAGTTCTGACCCTTCGACAGTGCCTTGCTCCGTCAGTACTGACCCTCCGAAAGTGCGGCTCTCCCTCAGTACTTACCCTCCGACAGTGCGGCTCTCGCTCTGTACTGACCCTCCGACGGTGCGGCTCTCCCTCAGTAATGACCCTCCGACAGTGCGGCTCTCCCTCAGTACGGACCCTCCAACAGTGCGGCTCTCCCTCAGTACGGACCCTCCGACAGTTCGGCGCTTCCTTATCACTGTCCCTCCGACAGTGCGGCACTCCCTCAGCACTGACCCTCCGACAGTGAGCCTCTCCCTCAGTACTGACCCTCTGACAGTGCGTCTCTCCCTCTGTAATAACCCTCCGACAGTGCGGCTCTCCCTCAGCACTGACCATCTGACAGTGCGTCTCTCCCTCGGTAATAACCCTCCGACAGTGAGCCTCTCCCTCAGTACTGACCATCTGACAGTGCGGCTCTCCCTCAGTCCTGACCCTCCGACAGTGCGGCTCTCCCTCAGCACTGACCCTCCGACAGTGCGGCTCTCACTCCGCACTGACCCTCCGACAGTGCGGCTCTCCCTCAGCACTGACCCTCCGACAGTGAGGCTTTCCTTCGGTACTGACCATCTGACAGTGCGGCTTTCCCTCAGTTCTGACCCACCGACAGTGCGGCTCTCCCTCAGTACTGACCCTCTGACAGTGCGCCTCTCCCTCAGTACTGACCCTCGGACAGTGCTGCTCTCACTCAGTTCTGACCCACCGACAGTGCGGGTCTCCCTCAGCACTGACACTCCGACAGTGAGCCTCTCCCTCAGTACGGACCCTCCGACATTGATGCTCTCCCTCAGTTCTGACCCTCCGACAGTGCTGCTCTCCCTCAGTTCTGACCCTCCGACAGTGCGGACCTCCCTCAGCACTGACCCTCTGACAGTGCGGCTCTCCCTCAGTACTGACCCTCTGACAGTGCGGCACTCCCTCAGCACTGACCCTCCGACAGTGCGGCGCTCCCTCTGCACTGCCCCTCCGACAGTGCGGCTCTCCCTCAGCACTGACCCTCCGACAGTGCGGCTCTCCCTCAGTACTGATCCTCCGACAGTGCGGCTCTCCCTCAGAACTGACCCTCCGACCGTCCGGCTCTCCCTCAGTTCTGACCCTCCGACTGTGCGGCTCTCCCTCAGTACTGACCCTTTGACAGTGCGGTTCTCCCTCAGCACTGACCCTCCGACAGTGCGGCTCTCCCTCTGTACTGACCCTTTGACAGTGCGGTTCTCCCTCAGTACTGACCCTCCGACAGTGCGGCGCTCCCTCAGTACTGACCCTCCGACAGTGCGGCTCTCATTCAGCACTGACCCTCCGACAGTGCGGCTCTCCCTCAGCACTGACCCTCCGACAGTGCGGCTCTCCCTCAGTACTGACCCTCCGACAGTGCGGTGCTCCCTCAGCACTGACCCTCCGAAGTGCAGCTCTCCCTCAGCACTGACCCTCTGACAGTGCGGCTCTCCCTCAGCACAGACCCGCCGTCTGTGCGGCTCTCCCTCAGCACTGACCCACCGACAGTGCGGCTCTCCCTCAGCACTGACCCACCGACAGTGCGGCTCTCCTTCAGTACTGACCCTCCAACAGTGCGGCTCTCCTCAACACTGACCCTCCGACAGTGAGTCTCTCCCTCAGTACTGACCCTCTGACAGTGCGTCACTCCCTCAGCACTGACCCTCCGACAGTGCGGCGCTCCCTCAGCACTGACCCTCAGACAATGCGGCTCTCCCTCAGTACTGACCCTCCGACAGTGCGGCTCTCCCTCAGTACTGACCCTCCGATAGTGAGGTTCTCCCTCAGCACTGACCCTCCGACCGTGCGGCTCTCCCTCAGTACTTACCCTCCGACAGTGCGGCTCTCGCTCTGTACCGACCCTCCGACAGTGCGGCTCTCCCTCAGTAATGACCCTCCGACAGTGCGGCTCTCCCTCAGTACGGACCCTCCAACAGTGCGGCTCTCCCTCAGTACGGACCCTCCGACAGTTCGGCGCTTCCTTATCACTGTCCCTCCGACAGTGCGGCACTCCCTCAGCACTGACCCTCCGACAGTGAGCCTCTCCCTCAGTACTGACCATCTGACAGTGCGGCTCTCCCTCAGTCCTGACCCTCCGACAGTACGGCGCTCCCTCAGCACTGACGATCCGACAGTGCGGCTCTCCCTCAGCACTGACCCTCCGACAGTGCGGCTCTCCCTCAGCACTGACACTCCGACAGTGAGGCTCTCCCTCGGTACTGACCCTCTGACAGTGCGGCGCTCCCTCTGTAATAACCCTCCGACAGTGCAGCGCTCCCTCAGTACTGACCCTCCGACAGTGCGGCTCTCCCTCAGCACTGACACTCCGACAGTGAGCCTCTCCCTCAGTACTGACCCTCCGACAGTGCGGATCTCCCTCAGCACTGACCCTCTGACAGTGCGGCTCTCCCTCAGTACTGACCAGCTGACAGTGCGGCACTCCCTCAGCACTGACGCTCCGACAGTGAGGCGCTCCCTCAGTACTGACCCTCCGACAGTGCAGCGCAGCCTCAGCACTGACCCTCCGACAGTGCTGCTCTCCCTCAGCACTGACCCTCCGAAGTGCAGCTCTCCCTCAGCACAGACCCTCCGACAGTGAGGCTCTCCCTCAGCACTGACCCTCCCACTGTGCGGCACTCCCTCTGCACTGACCCTCTGACAGTGAGCCTCTCCCTCAGTACTGACCCTCCGACAGTGCGGCTCTCCCTCAGCACACCCTCCGACAGTACGGCTCTCCCTCAGCACTGACCCTCCGACAGTGAGCCTCTCGCTCAGTACTGACCCTCCGACAGTGCGGCGCTCCCTCAGTACTTTCCCTCTGACAGTGCGGCTCTCCCTCATTTCTGACCCTTCGACAGTGCGGCTCTCCCTCAGTACTGACCATCTGGCAGTGCGGCACTCCCTCAGCACTGACCCTCACACAATGCGGCTCTCCATCAGTACTGACCCTCCGACAGCGTGGCTTTCCCTCAGCACTGACCAACCGACTGTGCGGCGCTCCCTCAGTACTGACCCTCCGACAGTGTGGCTCTCCCTCAGTACTGACCCTCAGATAGTGCGGTTCTCCCTCAGCACTGACCCTCCGACCGTGCGGCTCTTCCTCAGTTCTGACCCTTCGACAGTGCGGTGCTCCCTCACTACTGACCCTCCGACAGTGCGTCTCTCCCTCAGTACTGACCCTCCGACAGTGCGGCGCTCCCTCAGCACTGACCCTAAGACAGTGCGGCTCTCCCTCAGTACTGACCCTCCGACAGTGCGGCTCTCCCTCAGTACTGACCCTCCGACAGTGCGGCTCTCCCTCAGCACTGACCCTCCGACCGTGTGGCTCTCCCTCAGTTCTGACCCTCCGACTGTGCGGCTCTCCCTCAGTACTGACCCTCCGACAGTGAGCCTCTCCCTCATTACTGACCCTCTGACAGTGCGGCACTCGCTCAGCACTGACCCACCGACTGTGCGGCGCTCCCTCAGCACTGACCCTAAGACAGTGCGGCTCTCCCTCAGTACTGACCCTCAGATAGTGCGGTTCTCTCTCAGCACGGACCCTCCAACAGTGCGGTTCTCCCTCAGCACTGACCCTCCGACCGTGCGGCTCTCCCTCAGTTCTGACCCTTCTACAGTGCGGTGCTCCCTCAGTACTGACCCTCCGACAGTGCGGCTCTCCCTCAGTACTGACCCTCCGACAGTGCGGCTCTCCCTCAGTACTGACCCTCCGACAGTGCGGTTCTCCATCAGCACTGACCCTCCGACCGTGGGGTTCTCCCTCAGTTCTGACCCTTCGACAGTGCGGCTCTCCCTCAGTACGGACGCTCCGACAGTTCGCCGCTTCCTCATCACTGTCCCCCCGACAGTGCGGCACTCCCTCAGTACTGACCCTCCGAAGTGCAGCTCTCCCTCAGTACTGACCCTCTGACAGTGCGTCTCTCCCTCTGTAATAACCCTCCGACAGTGCGGCTCTCCCTCAGCACTGACCATCTGACAGTGCGTCTCTCCCTCTGTAATAACCCTCCGACAGTGAGCCTCTCCCTCAGTACTGACCCTCCGACATTGATGCTCTCCCTCAGTTCTGACCTTCCGACAGTGCGGCTCTCCCTCAGCACTGACCCACCGACAGTGCGGCTCTCCCTCAGCACTGACCCTCCGACAGTGAGGCTCTCGCTCAGTACTGACCCTCCGACAGTGCGGCGCTCCCTCAGTACTTTCCCTCTGACAGTGCGGCTCTCCCTCATTTCTGACCCTTCGACAGTGCGGCTCTCCCTCAGTACTGACCCTCTGGCAGTGCGGCACTCCCTCAGCACTGACCCTCACACAATGCGGCTCTCCATCAGTACTGACCCTCCGACAGTGTGGCGCTCCCTCAGCACTGACCAACCGACAGTGTGGCTCTCCCTCAGTACTGACCCTCAGATAGTGCGGTTCTCCCTCAGCACTGACCCTCCGACCGTGCGGCTCTTCCTCAGTTCTGACCCTTCGACAGTGCGGTGCTCCCTCACTACTGACCCTCCGACAGTGCGGCTCTCCCTCAGTACTGACCCTCCGACAGTGCGGCGCTCCCTCAGCACTGACCCTAAGACAGTGCGGCTCTCCCTCAGTACTGACCCTCCGACAGTGCGGCTCTCCCTCAGCACTGACCCTCCGACAGTGCGGCTCTCCCTCAGCACTGACCCTCCGACAGTGCGGCTCTCCCTCAGCACTGACCCTCCGACAGTGCGGCTCTCCCTCAGCACTGACCCTCCGACCGTGTGGCTCTCCCTCAGTTCTGACCCTCCGACTGTGCGGCTCTCCCTCAGTACTGACCCTCCGACAGTGAGCCTCTCCCTCATTACTGACCCTCTGACAGTGCGGCACTCGCTCAGCACTGACCCACCGACTGTGCGGCGCTCCCTCAGCACTGACCCTAAGACAGTGCGGCTCTCCCTCAGTACTGACCCTCAGATAGTGCGGTTCTCTCTCAGCACGGACCCTCCAACAGTGCGGTTCTCCCTCAGCACTGACCCTCCGACCGTGCGGCTCTCCCTCAGTTCTGACCCTTCTACAGTGCGGTGCTCCCTCAGTACTGACCCTCCGACAGTGCGGCTCTCCCTCAGCACTGAACCTCCGACAGTGCGTCTCTCCCTCAGTACTGACCCTCCGACAGTGCGGTTCTCCATCAGCACTGACCCTCCGACCGTGCGGCTCTCCCTCAGTTCTGACCCTTCGACAGTGCGGCTCTCCCTCAGTACGGACGCTCCGACAGTTCGCCGCTTCCTCATCACTGTCCCCCCGACAGTGCGGCACTCCCTCAGTACTGACCCTCCGAAGTGCAGCTCTCCCTCAGTACTGACCCTCTGACAGTGCGTCTCTCCCTCTGTAATAACCCTCCGACAGTGCGGCTCTCCCTCAGCACTGACCATCTGACAGTGCGTCTCTCCCTCTGTAATAACCCTCCGACAGTGAGCCTCTCCCTCAGTGCTGACCATCTGACAGTGCGGCTCTCCCTCAGTCCTGACCCTCCGACAGTGAGCCTCTCCCTCAGTACAAACCCTCCGACATTGATGCTCTCCCTCAGTTCTGACCTTCCGACAGTGCGGCTCTCCCTCAGCACTGACCCACCGACAGTGCGGCTCTCCCTCAGCACTGACCCACCGACAGTGCGGCTCTCCTTCAGTACTGACCCTCCAACAGTGCGGCTCTCCTCAACACTGACCCTCCGACAGTGAGCCTCTCCCTCAGTACTGACCCTCTGACAGTGCGGCACTCCCTCAGTACTGACCCTCCGACAGTGTGGCTCTCCCTCAGTACTGACCCTCCGATAGTGAGGTTCTCCCTCAGCACTGACACTCCGACCGTGCAGCTCTCCCTCAGTTCTGACCCTTCGACAGTGCCTTGCTCCGTCAGTACTGACCCTCCGACAGTGCGGCTCTCCCTCAGTACTGACCCTCCGACAGTGCGGCTCTCGCTCTGTACTGACCCTCCGACAGTGCGGCTCTCCCTCAGTAATGACCCTCTGACAGTGCGGCTCTCCCTCAGTACGGACCCTCCAACAGTGCGGCTCTCCCTCAGTACGGACCCTCCGACAGTTCGGCGCTTCCTTATCACTGTCCCTCCGACAGTGCGGCACTCCCTCAGCACTGACGCTCCGACAGTGAGCCTCTCCCTCAGTACTGACCATCTGACAGTGCGGCTCTCCCTCAGTCCTGACCCTCCGACAGTGCGGCTCTCCCTCAGCACTGACGATCCGACAGTGCGGCTCTCCCTCAGCACTGACCCTCCGACAATGCGGCTCTCCCTCAGCACTGACACTCCGACAGTGAGGCTCTCCCTCGGTACTGACCATCTGACAGTGCTGCTCTCCCTCAGTACTGACCCTATGACAGTGCGTCGCTCCCTCTGTAATAACCCTCCGACAGTGCAGCGCTCCCTCAGTACTGACCCTCCGACAGTGCGGCTCTCCCTCAGCACTGACACTCCGACAGTGAGCCTCTCCCTCAGTACTGACCCTCCGACAGTGCGGATCTCCCTCAGCACTGACCCTCTGACAGTGGGTCTCTCCCTCAGTACTGACCATCTGACAGTGCGGCACTCCCTCAGCACTGACGCTCCGACAGTGAGGCGCTCCCTCAGTACTGACCCTCCGACAGTGCAGTGTTCCTTCAGTACTGACCCTCCGACAGTGCAGCGCAGCCTCAGCACTGACCCTCCGACAGTGCTGCTCTCCCTCAGCACTGACCCTCCGAAGTGCAGCTCTCCCTCAGCACAGACCCTCCGACAGTGAGGCGCTCCCTCAGCACTGACCCTCCCACAGTGCGGCACTCCCTCTGCACTGAACCTCTGACAGTGCGGCTCTCCCTCAGTACTAACCCTCTGACAGTTAGGCGCTTCCTCATCACTGTCCCTCCGACAGTGCGGCTCTCCCTTAACACTGACCCTCTGACAGTGCGCCGCTCCCTCAGTCCTGACCCTCCAACAGTGCGGCTCTCCCTCAGCACTGACGCTCCGACAGTGAGCCTCTCCCTCAGTACTGACCCTCCGACAGTGCGGCTCTCCCTCAGCACTGACCTTCCGACAGTGCGGCTCTCCCTCAGCACTGACCCTCCGACAGTGAGCCTCTCGCTCAGTACTGACCCTCCGACAGTGCGGCGCTCCCTCAGTACTTACCCTCCGACAGTGCGGCTCTCCCTCATTTCTGACCCTTCGACAGTGCGGCTCTCCCTCAGTACTGACCCTCTGGCAGTGCGGCACTCCCTCAGCACTGACCCTCACACAATGCGGCTCTCCATCAGTACTGACCCTCCGACAGTGCGGCGCTCCCTCAGCACTGACCAACCGACAGTGCGGCGTTCCCTCAGTACTGACTCTCCGACAGTGCGGCTCTCCCTCAGTACTGACCCTCAGATAGTGCGGTTCTCCCTCAGCACTGACCCTCCGACCGTGCGGCTCTTCCTCAGTTCTGACCCTTCGACAGTGCGGTGCTCCCTCACTACTGACCCTCCGACAGTGCGTCTCTCCCTCAGTACTGACCCTCCGACAGTGCGGCGCTCCCTCAGCACTGACCCTAAGACAGTGCGGCTCTCCCTCAGTACTGACCCTCCGACAGTGCGGCTCTCCCTCAGTACTGACCCTCCGACAGTGCGGCTCTCCCTCAGCACTGACCCTCCGACCGTGCGGCTCTCCCTCAGTTCTGACCCTCCGACTGTGCGGCTCTCCCTCAGTACTGACCCTTTGACAGTGAGCCTCTCCCTCATTACTGACCCTCTGACAGTGCGGCACTCGCTCAGCACTGACCCACCGACTGTGCGGCGCTCCCTCAGCACTGACCCTAAGACAGTGCGGCTCTCCCTCAGTACTGACCCTCAGATAGTGCGGTTCTCTCTCAGCACGGACCCTCCGACCCTGCGGCTCTTCCTCAGTAATGACCCTCCGACAGTGCGGCTCTCCCTCAGCACTGACCCTCCAACAGTGCGGCTCTCCCTCAGTACTGACCCTCCGACAGTGCGGTTCTCCATCAGCACTGACCCTCCGACCGTGCGGCTCTCCCTCAGTTCTGACCCTCCGACAGTGCGGCTCTCCCTCAGTACGGACGCTCCGATAGTTCGCCGCTTCCTCATCACTTCCCCCCGACAGTGCGGCACTCCCTCAGTACTGACCCTCCGAAGTGCAGCTCTCCCTCAGTACTGACACTCTGACAGTGCGTCTCTCCCTCTGTAATAACCCTCCGACAGTGCGGCTCTCCCTCAGCACTGACCATCTGAGAGTGCGTCTCTCCCTCTGTAATAACCCTCCGACAGTGAGCCTCTCCCTCAGTACTGACCATCTGACAGTGCGGCTCTCCCTCAGTCCTGACCCTCCGACAGTGCGGCTCTCCCTCAGCACTGACCCTCCGACAGTGCAGCTCTCCCTCCGCACTGACCCTCCGACAGTGCGGCTCTCCTTCAGCACTGACCCACCGACAGTGAGGCTCTCCCTCAGTGCTGACCCTCTGACAGTGCGCCTCTCCCTCAGTACTGACCCTCGGACAGTGCTGCTCTCACTCAGTTCTGACCCACCGACAGTGCGGCTCTCCCTCAGCACTGACACTCCGACAGTGAGCCTCTCCCTCAATACTGACCCTCCGACATTGATGCTCTCCCTCAGGTCTGACCCTCCGACAGTTAGCCTCTCCCTCAGTACTGACCATCTGACAGTGCAGCTCTCCCTCAGTCCTGACCCTCCGACAGTGCGGCTCTCCCTCAGCACTGACACTCCGACAGTGAGCCTCTCCCTCAGTACTGACCCTCGGACAGTGCTGCTCTCACTCAGTTCTTACCCTCCGACAGTGCTGCTGTCCCTCAGTTCTGACCTCCGACAGTGCGGCTCTCCCTCAGTACTGACCCTCCGACAGTGCGGCTCTCTCTCAGCACTGACCCACCGACAGTGCGGCACTCCCTCAGCACTGACCCTAAGACAGTGCGGCTCTCCCTCAGTACTGACCCTCCGACAGTGCGGCTCTCCCTCAGTACTGACCCACCGACAGTGCGGCTCTCCCTCAGCACTGACACTCCGACAGTGAGCCTCTCCCTCAGTACTGACCCTCCGACAGTGCGGCTCTCCCTCAGTACTCACCCTCCGACAGTGCGGCTCTCCCTCAGTTCTGACCCTCCGACTGTGCGGCTCTCCCTCAGTACTGACCCTCCGACAGTGCGGCTCTCCCTCAGTACTGACCCTCCGACAGTGCGGCTCTCCCTCAGTTCTTACCCTCCGACTGTGCGGCTCTCCCTCAGTACTGTACCTCCGACATTGCGGTTCACCCTCAGCGCTGACGCTCCGACAGTGAGGCGCTCCCTCAGTACTGCCCCTCCGACAGTGCGGTGCTCCCTCAGTACTGACCCTCCGACAGTGCAGCGCTGCCTCAGCACTGACCCTCCGACAGTGCGGCTCTCCCTCAGTACTGACCCTCCGACAGTGCGGCTCTCCCTCAGCACTGACCCTCCGACAGTGAGCCTCTCCCTCAGTTCTGACCCTCCGACAGTGCGGCTCTCCCTCAGCACTGACCCTCCAACAGTGAGCATCTCCCTCAGTACTGACCCTCCGACAGTGCGTCTCTCCCTCAGCACTGACCCTCCGACAGTGAGCCTCTCCCTCATTTCTGACCCTCCGACAGTGCAGCTCTCCCTCAGCACTGACCCTCCGACAGTGAGCCTCTCCCTCATTACTGATCCTCTGACAGTGCGGCACTCCCTCAGCACTGACCCACCGACAGTGCGGCGCTCCCTCAGCACTGACAATCAGGCAATGCGGCTCTCCCTCAGTACTGACCATCCGACAGTGCGGCTCTCCCTCAGTACTGACACTCCGATCGTGCGGCTCTCCCTCAGCACTGACCCTCCGACTGTGCGGCTCTCCCTCATTTCTGACCCTTCGACAGTGCGGCTCTCCCTCAGTACTGACCCTCCGACAGTGCGGCTCTCCCTCAGCACTGACCCTCCAACAGTGAGCCTCTCCCTCAGTACTGACCCTCTGGCAGTGCGGCACTCCCTCAGCACTGACCCTCCGACAGTGCGGCGCTCCCTCAGCACTGGCCCTCACACAATGCGGCTCTCCCTCAGTACTGACCCGCCGACCGTGCGGCTCTTCCTCAGTACTGACTCTCTGACAGTGCTGCTCTCCCTCAGTACTGACCCTCCGACAGTTCGGCGCTTCCTCATCACTGTCCCTCTGACAGTGCGGCACTCCCTCAGTACTGACCCTCCGACAGTGAGCCTCTCCCTCAGTACTGACCATCTGACAGTGCAGCTCTCCCTCAATACTGACCCTTCGAAGTGCAGCTCTCCCTCAGCACTGGCCCTCTGACAGTGCGTCGCTCCCTCTGTAATAACCCTCCGAAAGTGCGGCGCTCCCTCAGTACTGACCCTCCGAAGTGCAGCTCTCCCTCAGCACTGACCCTCCGACAGTGCGGCTCTCCCTCAGCACTGACCCTCCGACAGTGCGGCTCTCCCTCAGCACTGACCCTCCGACAGTGCGGCTCTCCCTCAGTACTGACCATCTGACAGTGCGGCTCTCCCTCTGTACTGACCCTCTGACATTGCGTCGCTCCCTCTGTAATAACCCTCCTACAGTGCGGCTCTCCCTCAGTACTGACACTCCGACAGTGAGCCTCTCCCTCAGTACTGACCCTCCGACAGTGCTGCTCTCACTCAGTTCTGACCCACCGACAGTGCGGCTCTCCCTCAGCACTGACACTCCGACAGTGAGCCTCTCCCTCAGTACTGACCCTCCGACAGTGCGGCTCTCCCTCAGTACTGACCCTCCGACAGTGCGGCTCTCCCTCAGCACTGACCCTCCAACAGTGAGCCTCTCCCTCAGTACTGACCCTCTGGCAGTGCGGCCCTCCCTCAGCACTGACCCTCCGACAGTGCGGCGCTCCCTCAGCACTGGCCCTCACACAATGCGGCTCTCCCTCAGTACTGACCCTCCGACCGTGCGGCTCTTCCTCAGTTCTGACCCTTCGACAGTGCGGTGCTCCCTCACTACTGACCCTCCGACAGTGCGGCTCTCCCTCAGTGCTGCCCCTCCGACAGTGCGGCGCTGCCTCAGCACTGACCCTCCGATAGTGCGGCTCTCCCTCAGTACTGACCTTCCGACTGTGCGGCGCTCCCTCAGTATTGACCCTCCAACGGTGCGGCTCACCCTCAGTACTGACCCTCCGACAGTGCGGCGCTCCCTCAGCACTGACCCTCCGACAGTAGATTTCTCCCTCAGCACTGTCCATCTGACAGTGTGGCTCTCCCTCAGCACTGACACTCCGACAGTGCGGCTCTCCCTCAGCACTGATCCTCCAACATTGCAGCGCTCCCTCAGTACTGACCCTCCGACAGTGCGGCTCTCCCTCTGCACTGAACATCCGACAGTGCGGCTCTCCCTCTGCACTGAACATCCGACAGTGCGGCGCTCCCTCTGTAATAACCGTCCGACATTGCGGCTCTCCCTCAGCACTGAGCCTCCGACAGTGAGCCTCTCCCTCAGTTCTGACCCTCCGACAGTGCGTCTCTCGCTCAGCACTGAGCCTCCGACAGTGAGCCTCTCCCTCAGTTCTGACCCTCCGACAGTGCGTCTCTCCCTCAGCACTGACCCTCCGACAGTGAGCCTCTCCCTCAGTTCTGACCCTCTGACAGTGCGGCTCTCCCTCAGCACTGACCCTCCGACCGTGCGGCTCTCCCTCAGTACTGACCTTCCGACAGTGCGGCGCTCCCTCAGCACTGACCCTCCGACAGTAGATTTCTCCCACAGCACTGTCCATCTGACAGTGTGGCTCTCCCTCAGCACTGACACTCCGACAGTGCGGCTCTCCCTCAGCACTGATCCTCCAACATTGCAGCGCTCCCTCAGTACTGACCCTCCGACAGTAGATTTCTCCCTCAGCACTGTCCATCTGACAGTGTGGCTCTCCCTCTGCACTGAACATCCGACAGTGCGGCTCTCCCTCAGCACTTACCCTCCGACAGTGCGGCTCTCCCTCAGCACTTACCCTCCGACAGTGCGGTGCTCCCTCAGTACTGACCCTCCAACAGTGCGGCTCTCCCTCAGTACTGACCCTCCGACAGTTCGGCGCTTCCTCATCACTGTCCCTCCGACAGTGCGGCTCTCCCTCAGCACTGACCCTCTGACAGTGCGTCGCTCCCTCTGTAATAACCCTCCGACATTGCGGCCCTCCCTCAGCACTGAGCCTCCGACAGTGAGCCTCTCCCTCAGTTCTGACCCTCCGACAGTGCGTCTCTCGCTCAGCACTGAGCCTCCGACAGTGAGCCTCTCCCTCAGTTCTGACCCTCTGACAGTGCGGCACTCCCTCAGCACTGACCAACCGACAGTGCGGCGCTCCCTCAGCACTGACAATCAGACAATGCGGCTCTCCATCAGTACTGACCCTCCGACAGTGCGGCTCTCCCTCAGCACTGACCCTCCGACCGTGCGGCTCTCCCTCATTTCTGACCCTTTGAAAGTGCGGCTCTCCCTCAGAACTGACCCTCTGGAAGTGCGGCTCTCCCTCAGCACTGACCCTCCGACAGTGCAGCGCTCCCTCAGCACTGGCCCTCACACAATGCGGCTCTCCCTCAGTACTGACCCTCCGACAGTGCGGCTCTCCCTCAGCACTGACCCTCCGACAGTGCGGCTCTCCCTCAGTACTATCCCTCCGACCGTGCGGCTCATCATCAGTTCTGACCCTTCGACAGTGCGGCTCTCCCTCACTACTGACCCTCCGACCGTGCGGCTCTCCCTCAGTTCTGACACTCCGACTGTGCGGCCCTCCCTCAGTACTGACCCTCTGACAGTGCGGGAATATCTCAGTAATGACCCTCCGACAGTGCGGCTCTCCCTCAGTACTGTCCCTCCGACATTGCGGTTCTCCCTCAGCACTGACGCTCCGACAGTGAGGCGCTCCCTCAGTACTGACCCTCCGACAGTGCGTCTCTCCCTCAGTACTGACCCTCCGACAGTGCAGCTCTCCCTCAGCACTTACCCTCCGACAGTGAGCCTCTCCCTCAGTTCTGACCCTCCGAGAGTGCGGCTCTCGCTCAGCACTGACCCTCCGACAGTGAGCCTCTCCCTCAGTACTGACCCTCCGGCAGTGCGTCTCTCCCTCAGTACTGACCCTCCGACAGTGCGGCTCTCCCTCAGTTCTTACCCTCCGACTGTGCGGCTCTCCCTCAGTACTGTCCCTCCGACATTGCGGTTCTCCCTCAGCACTGACGCTCCGACAGTGAGGCTCTCCCTCAGTACTGTCCCTCCGACAGTGTGGTGCTCCCTCAATACTGACCCTCCGACAGTGCAGCGCTGCCTCAGCACTGACCCTCCGACAGTGCGGCTCTCCCTCAGTACTGACCCTCCGACAGTGCGGCTCTCCCTCAGCACTTACCCTCCGACAGTGAGCCTCTCCCTCAGTTCTGACCCTCCGAGAGTGCGGCTCTCCCTCAGCACTGACCCTCCGACAGTGAGCCTCTCCCTCAGTACTGACCCTCCGACAGTGCGTCTCTCCCTCAGCACTGACCCTCCGACAGTGAGCCTCTCCCTCAGTTCTGACTCTCCGACAGTGCGGCTCTCCCTCAGCACTGACCCTCCGACAGTGAGCCTCTCCCTCATTACTGATCCTCTGAAAGTGTGGCACTCCCTCAGCACTGACCCACCGACAGTGCGGCGCTCCCTCAGCACTGACCCTCCGACAGTGCGGCACTCCCTCAGTACTGACACTCCGATAGTGCGGATCTCCCTCAGCACTGACCCTCCGACTGTGCGGCTCTCCCTCATTTCTGACCCTTCGACAGTGCGGCTCTCCCTCAGTACTGACCCTCCGAAATGTGGCTCTCCCTCAGCACTGACCCTCCAACAGTGAGCCTCTCCCTCAGTACTGACCCTCTGGCAGTGCGGCGCTCCCTCAGCACTGGCCCTCACACAATGCGGCTCTCCCTCAGTACTGACCCTCCGACCGTGCGGCTCTTCCTCAGTTCTGACCCTTCGACAGTGCGGTGCTCCCTCACTACTGACCCTCCGACAGTGCGGCTCTCCCTCAGTGCTGCCCCTCCGACAGTGCGGCGCTGCCTCAGCACTGACCCTCCGACAGTGTGGCTCTACCTCAGTACTGACCTTCCGACAGTGCGGCGCTCCCTCAGTAATGACCCTCCAACGGTGCGGCTCTCCCTCAGTACTGACCCTCCGACAGTGTGGCGCTCCCTCAGCACTGATCCTCCCACATTGCAGCGCTCCCTCTGCACTGAACCTCCGACAGTGCGGCTCTCCCTCAGCACTTACCCTCCGACAGTGCGGCTCTCCCTCAGTACTGACCCTCCAACTGTGCGGCTCTCCCTCAGTACTGACCCTCCGACAGTGCGGCTCTCCATCAGTACTGACCCTCCGACAGTTCGGCGCTTCCTCATCACTGTCCCTCCGACAGTGCGGCTCTCCCTCAGCACTGACCCTCCGACAGTGCGTCGCTCCCTCTGTAATAACCCTCCGACATTGCGGCTCTCCCTCAGCACTGAGCCTCCGACAGTGAGCCTCTCCCTCAGTTCTGACCCTCCGACAGTGCGTCTCTCCCTCAGCACTGACCCTCCGACAGTGAGCCTCTCCCTCAGTTCTGACCCTCTGACAGTGCGGCACTCCCTCAGCACTGACCAACCGACAGTGTGGCGCTCCCTCAGCACTGACAATCAGACAATGCGGCTCTCCCTCAGTACTGACCCTTCGACAGTGCGGCTCTCCCTCAGTACTGACCCTCTGACAGTGCGGCTCTCCCTCAGTACTGACCCTCCGACAGTGCGGCTCTCCCTCAGCACTGACCCTCCGACAGTGCGGCTCTCCCTCAGTACTGACCCTCCGACAGTGCGGCGCTCCCTCAGCACTGACCCTCCGACAGTGCGGCTCTCCCTCAGCACTGAGCCTCCGACAGTGCGGCTCTTCCTCAGCACTGACCCTAAGACAGTGTGGCTCTCCCTCAGTACTGACCCTCCGACAATGCGGCTCTCCCTCAGTTCTGACTCTCCGACAGTGCGGCGCTCCCTCAGCACTGACCCTAAGACAGTGCGGCTCTCCCTCAGTACTGACCCTCAGACAGTGCGGCTCTCCCTCAGCACTGACCCTCCGACCGTGCGGCTCTCCCTCAGTTCTGACCCTCCGACTGTGCGGCACTCCCTCAGTACTGACCCTCCGACAGTGCGGCTCTCCCTCAGCACTGACCCTAAGACAGTGCAGCTCTCCCTCAGTACTGACCCTCCGACAGTGCGGCTCTCCCTCAGCACTGACCCTCCGACTGTGCGGCACTCCCTCAGCACTGACCCTCCGACTGTGCGGCTCTCCCTCAGTACTGACCCTCTGACAGTGCGGGAATATCTCAGTACTGACCCGCCGACATTGCGGTTCTACCTCAGCACTGAGGCTCCGACAGTGAGGCGCTCCCTCAGTACTGACCCTCCGACAGTGCGGCTCTCCCTCAGCACTGACCCTCTGACAGTGCGGCTCTCCCTCAGTAAAGACCCTCCGACATTGCGGTTCTCCCTCAGCACTGACGCTCCGACAGTGAGGCGCTCCCTCAGTACTGACCCTCCGACAGTGCAGCGCTGCCTCAGCACTGAACCTCCGACAGTGCGGCTCTCCCTCTGTACTGGCCCTTTGACAGTGCGGTTCTCCCTCAGTACTGACCCTCCGACAGTGCGGCGCTCCCTCAGTACTGACCCTCCGACAGTGCGGCTCTCCCTCAGTACTGACCCTCCGATAGTGCGGCTCTCCATCAGCCCTGACCGTCCGACCGTGCGGCTCTCCCTCAGTTCTGACCCTTCGACAGTGCGGTGCTCCCTCAGTACTGACCCTCCGACAGTGCGGCTCTCCCTCAGTACTGACCCTCCGACAGTGCGGCACTGCCTCAGCACTGACCCTCCGACAGTGCGGCTCTCGCTCTGTACTGACCATTTGACAGTGCGGCGCTCCCTCTGTACTGACCCTCCGACAGTGAGCCTCTCCCTCAGTACTGACCATCTGACAGTGCGGCTCTCCCTCAGCACTGACCCTCCGACAGTGCAGCTCCCCCTCAGCACTGGCCCTCACACAATGCGGCTCTCCCTCAGTACTGACCCTCCGACAGTGCGGCTCTCCCTCAGCACTGACCCTCCGACAGTGCGGCTCTCCCTCAGTACTATCCCTCCGACCGTGCGGCTCATCATCAGTTCTGACCCTTCGACAGTGCGGCTCTCCCTCACTACTGACCCTCCGACCGTGCGGCTCTCCCTCAGTTCTGACACTCCGACTGTGCGGCCCTCCCTCAGTACTGACCCTCTGACAGTGCGGGAATATCTCAGTAATGACCCTCCGACAGTGCGGCTCTCCCTCAGTACTGTCCCTCCGACATTGCGGTTCTCCCTCAGCACTGACGCTCCGACAGTGAGGCGCTCCCTCAGTACTGACCCTCCGACAGTGCGTCTCTCCCTCAGTACTGACCCTCCGACAGTGCAGCTCTCCCTCAGCACTTACCCTCCGACAGTGAGCCTCTCCCTCAGTTCTGACCCTCCGAGAGTGCGGCTCTCGCTCAGCACTGACCCTCCGACAGTGAGCCTCTCCCTCAGTACTGACCCTCCGGCAGTGCGTCTCTCCCTCAGTACTGACCCTCCGACAGTGCGGCTCTCCCTCAGTTCTTACCCTCCGACTGTGCGGCTCTCCCTCAGTACTGTCCCTCCGACATTGCGGTTCTCCCTCAGCACTGACGCTCCGACAGTGAGGCTCTCCCTCAGTACTGTCCCTCCGACAGTGCGGTGCTCCCTCAATACTGACCCTCCGACAGTGCAGCGCTGCCTCAGCACTGACCCTCCGACAGTGCGGCTCTCCCTCAGTACTGACCCTCCGACAGTGCGGCTCTCCCTCAGCACTTACCCTCCGACAGTGAGCCTCTCCCTCAGTTCTGACCCTCCGAGAGTGCGGCTCTCCCTCAGCACTGACCCTCCGACAGTGAGCCTCTCCCTCAGTACTGACCCTCCGACAGTGCGTCTCTCCCTCAGCACTGACCCTCCGACAGTGAGCCTCTCCCTCAGTTCTGACTCTCCGACAGTGCGGCTCTCCCTCAGCACTGACCCTCCGACAGTGAGCCTCTCCCTCATTACTGATCCTCTGAAAGTGTGGCACTCCCTCAGCACTGACCCACCGACAGTGCGGCGCTCCCTCAGCACTGACCCTCCGACAGTGCGGCACTCCCTCAGTACTGACACTCCGATAGTGCGGATCTCCCTCAGCACTGACCCTCCGACTGTGCGGCTCTCCCTCATTTCTGACCCTTCGACAGTGCGGCTCTCCCTCAGTACTGACCCTCCGAAATGTGGCTCTCCCTCAGCACTGACCCTCCAACAGTGAGCCTCTCCCTCAGTACTGACCCTCTGGCAGTGCGGCGCTCCCTCAGCACTGGCCCTCACACAATGCGGCTCTCCCTCAGTACTGACCCTCCGACCGTGCGGCTCTTCCTCAGTTCTGACCCTTCGACAGTGCGGTGCTCCCTCACTACTGACCCTCCGACAGTGCGGCTCTCCCTCAGTGCTGCCCCTCCGACAGTGCGGCGCTGCCTCAGCACTGACCCTCCGACAGTGTGGCTCTACCTCAGTACTGACCTTCCGACAGTGCGGCGCTCCCTCAGTAATGACCCTCCAACGGTGCGGCTCTCCCTCAGTACTGACCCTCCGACAGTGTGGCGCTCCCTCAGCACTGATCCTCCCACATTGCAGCGCTCCCTCTGCACTGAACCTCCGACAGTGCGGCTCTCCCTCAGCACTTACCCTCCGACAGTGCGGCTCTCCCTCAGTACTGACCCTCCAACTGTGCGGCTCTCCCTCAGTACTGACCCTCCGACAGTGCGGCTCTCCATCAGTACTGACCCTCCGACAGTTCGGCGCTTCCTCATCACTGTCCCTCCGACAGTGCGGCTCTCCCTCAGCACTGACCCTCCGACAGTGCGTCGCTCCCTCTGTAATAACCCTCCGACATTGCGGCTCTCCCTCAGCACTGAGCCTCCGACAGTGAGCCTCTCCCTCAGTTCTGACCCTCCGACAGTGCGTCTCTCCCTCAGCACTGACCCTCCGACAGTGAGCCTCTCCCTCAGTTCTGACCCTCTGACAGTGCGGCACTCCCTCAGCACTGACCAACCGACAGTGTGGCGCTCCCTCAGCACTGACAATCAGACAATGCGGCTCTCCCTCAGTACTGACCCTTCGACAGTGCGGCTCTCCCTCAGTACTGACCCTCTGACAGTGCGGCTCTCCCTCAGTACTGACCCTCCGACAGTGCGGCTCTCCCTCAGCACTGACCCTCCGACAGTGCGGCTCTCCCTCAGTACTGACCCTCCGACAGTGCGGCGCTCCCTCAGCACTGACCCTCCGACAGTGCGGCTCTCCCTCAGCACTGAGCCTCCGACAGTGCGGCTCTTCCTCAGCACTGACCCTAAGACAGTGTGGCTCTCCCTCAGTACTGACCCTCCGACAATGCGGCTCTCCCTCAGTTCTGACTCTCCGACAGTGCGGCGCTCCCTCAGCACTGACCCTAAGACAGTGCGGCTCTCCCTCAGTACTGACCCTCAGACAGTGCGGCTCTCCCTCAGCACTGACCCTCCGACCGTGCGGCTCTCCCTCAGTTCTGACCCTCCGACTGTGCGGCACTCCCTCAGTACTGACCCTCCGACAGTGCGGCTCTCCCTCAGCACTGACCCTAAGACAGTGCAGCTCTCCCTCAGTACTGACCCTCCGACAGTGCGGCTCTCCCTCAGCACTGACCCTCCGACTGTGCGGCACTCCCTCAGCACTGACCCTCCGACTGTGCGGCTCTCCCTCAGTACTGACCCTCTGACAGTGCGGGAATATCTCAGTACTGACCCGCCGACATTGCGGTTCTACCTCAGCACTGAGGCTCCGACAGTGAGGCGCTCCCTCAGTACTGACCCTCCGACAGTGCGGCTCTCCCTCAGCACTGACCCTCTGACAGTGCGGCTCTCCCTCAGTAAAGACCCTCCGACATTGCGGTTCTCCCTCAGCACTGACGCTCCGACAGTGAGGCGCTCCCTCAGTACTGACCCTCCGACAGTGCAGCGCTGCCTCAGCACTGAGCCTCCGACAGTGCGGCTCTCCCTCTGTACTGGCCCTTTGACAGTGCGGTTCTCCCTCAGTACTGACCCTCCGACAGTGCGGCGCTCCCTCAGTACTGACCCTCCGACAGTGCGGCTCTCCCTCAGTACTGACCCTCCGATAGTGCGGCTCTCCATCAGCCCTGACCGTCCGACCGTGCGGCTCTCCCTCAGTTCTGACCCTTCGACAGTGCGGTGCTCCCTCAGTACTGACCCTCCGACAGTGCGGCTCTCCCTCAGTACTGACCCTCCGACAGTGCGGCACTGCCTCAGCACTGACCCTCCGACAGTGCGGCTCTCGCTCTGTACTGACCATTTGACAGTGCGGCTCTCCCTCAGTAGTGACCTGCTGACAGTGCGGCGCTCCCTCTGTACTGACCCTCCGACAGTGAGCCTCTCCCTCAGTACTGACCATCTGACAGTGCGGCTCTCCCTCAGCACTGACCCTCCGACAGTGCAGCTCCCCCTCAGTACTGACTCTCTGACAGTGCGGCACTCTCTCAGTACTGACCCTCCGACAGTGCGGCGCTCCCTCAGTACTGACCCTCCGACAGTGCGGCGCTCCCTCAGCACTGACCCTCCGACAGTGCGGCTCTCCCTCAGTAATGACCCTCCGACAGTGCGGCTCTCCCTCAGTACTGACCCTCCGACAGTGCGGCTCTCCCTCAGCACTGACCCTCCGACCGTGCGGCTCTCCCTCAGTTCTGACCCTCCGACTGTGCGGCTCTCCCTCAGTACTGACCCTCCGACAGTTCGGCCCTTCCTCATCACTGTCCCTCCGACAGTGCGGCACTCCCTCAGTACTGACCCTCCAACAGTGAGCCTCTCCCTCAGTACTGACCCCCCGAAGTGCAGCTCTCCCTCAGCACTAACCCTCTGACAGTGCGTCGCTCCCTCTGTAATAACCCTCCGACAGTGCGGCGCTCCCTCAGTACTGACCCTCCGATAGTGCGGCTCTCCCTCAGCACTGACCCTCCGACAGTGCGGCTCTCCCTCAGTACTGACCCTCCAACAGTGCGGCTCTCCCTCAGCACTGACCCTCCGACAGTGAGGCTCTCTCTCGGTACTGACCATCTGACAGTGCGGCTCTCCCTCTGTACTAACCCTCTGACAGTGCGTCGCTCCCTCTGCAATAACCCTCCGACAGTGCGGCTCTCCCTCAGCACTGACACTCCGACAGTGAGCCTCTCCCTCAATACTGACCCTCTGACATTGCTGCTCTCACTCAGTTCTGACCCACCGACAGTGCGGCTCTCCCTCAGTTCTTACCCTCCGACAGTGCGGCTCTCCCTCAGTACTGACCCTCCGACAGTGCGGCGCTCCCTCAGCACTGACCCTAAGACAGTGCGGCTCTCCCTCAGTACTGACCCTCCGACAGTGCGGCTCACCCTCAGTACTGACCCTACGACAGTTCGGCTCTCCCTCAGTTCTGACCCTCCGACTGTGCGGCTCTCCCTCAGTACTGACCCTCCGACAGTGCGGCTCTCCCTCAGTACTGACCCTCCGACAGTGCGGCTCTCCCTCAGTTCTGACTCTCCGACTGTGCGGCTCTCCCTCAGTACTGACCCTCCAACAGTGCGGCTCTCCCTCAGCACTGACCCTTCGACAGTGAGGCGCTCCCTCAGTACTGACCCTGCGACAGTGCGGTGCTCCCTCAGTACTGACCCTCCGACAGTGCGGTGCTCCCTCAGTACTGACCCTCCGACAGTGCAGCGCTGCCTCAGCACTGACCCTCCGACAGTGCGGCTCTCCCTCAGTACTGACCCTCCGACAGTGCGGTGCTCCCTCAACAGTGACCCTCCGAAGTGCAGCTCTCCCTCAGCACAGACCCGCCGTCTGTGCGGCATTCCCAGAGTACTTACCGTCCGACAGTGCGGCTCTCCCTCAGCACTGACCCTCCGACAGTGCGGCTCTCATCAGCACTGACCCTCCAACTGTGAGCCTCTCCCTCAGTACTGACCCTCCGACAGTGCGTCTCTCCCTCAGCACTGACCCTCCGACAGTGAGCCTCTCCCTCAGTTCTGACCCTTCGACAGTGCGGTGCTCCCTCAGTACTGACCCTCCGACAGTGCGGCTCTCCCTCAGTACTGACCCTCCGACAGTGCGGCACTGCCTCAGCACTGACCCTCCGACAGTGCGGCTCTCGCTCTTTACTGACCATTTGACAGTGCGGCTCTCCCTCAGTAGTGACCTGCTGACAGTGCGGCACTCCCTCTGTACTGACCCTCTGACAGTGCAGCTCCCCCTCAGTACTGACTCTCTGACAGTGCGGCACTCTCTCAGTACTGACCCTCCGACAGTGCGGCGCTCCCTCAGTACTGACCCTCCGACAGTGCGGCGCTCCCTCAGCACTGACCCTCCGACAGTGCGGCTCTCCCTCAGTAATGACCCTCCGACAGTGCGGCTCTCCCTCAGTACTGACCCTCCGACAGTGCGGCTCTCCCTCAGCACTGACCCTCCGACCGTGCGGCTCTCCCTCAGTTCTGACCCTCCGACTGTGCGGCTCTCCCTCAGTACTGACCCTCCGAGAGTTCGGCCCTTCCTCATCACTGTCCCTCCGACAGTGCGGCACTCCCTCAGTACTGACCCTCCAACAGTGAGCCTCTCCCTCAGTACTGACCATCTGACAGTGCGGCTCTCCCTCAGTACTGACCCCCCGAAGTGCAGCTCTCCCTCAGCACTAACCCTCTGACAGTGCGTCGCTCCCTCTGTAATAACCCTCCGACAGTGCGGCGCTCCCTCAGTACTGACCCTCCGATAGTGCGGCTCTCCCTCAGCACTGACCCTCCGACAGTGCGGCTCTCCCTCAGCACTGACCCTCCGACAGTGAGGCTCTCTCTCGGTACTGACCATCTGACAGTGCGGCTCTCCCTCTGTACTAACCCTCTGACAGTGCGTCGCTCCCTCTGCAATAACCCTCCGACAGTGCGGCTCTCCCTCAGCACTGACACTCCGACAGTGAGCCTCTCCCTCAATACTGACCCTCGGACATTGCTGCTCTCACTCAGTTCTGACCCACCGACAGTGCGGCTCTCCCTCAGTTCTTACCCTCCGACAGTGCGGCTCTCCCTCAGTACTGACCCTCCGACAGTGCGGCGCTCCCTCAGCACTGACCCTAAGACAGTGCGGCTCTCCCTCAGTACTGACCCTCCGACAGTGCGGCTCACCCTCAGTACTGACCCTACGACAGTTCGGCTCTCCCTCAGTTCTGACCCTCCGACTGTGCGGCTCTCCCTCAGTACTGACCCTCCGACAGTGCGGCTCTCCCTCAGTACTGACCCTCCGACAGTGCGGCTCTCCCTCAGTTCTGACTCTCCGACTGTGCGGCTCTCCCTCAGCACTGACCCTCCAACAGTGCGGCTCTCCCTCAGCACTGACCCTTCGACAGTGAGGCGCTCCCTCAGTACTGACCCTGCGACAGTGCGGTGCTCCCTCAGTACTGACCCTCCGACAGTGCGGCTCTCCCTCAGTTCTGACTCTCCGACTGTGCGGCTCTCCCTCAGTACTGACCCTCCAACAGTGCGGCTCTCCCTCAGTACTGACCCTCCGACAGTGAGGCGCTCCCTCAGTACTGACCCTGCGACAGTGCGGTGCTCCCTCAGTACTGACCCTCCGACAGTGCGGTGCTCCCTCAGTACTGACCCTCCGACAGTGCAGCGCTGCCTCAGCACTGACCCTCCGACAGTGCGGCTCTCCCTCAGTACTGACCCTCCGACAGTGCGGTGCTCCCTCAACAGTGACCCTCCGAAGTGCAGCTCTCCCTCAGCACAGACCCGCCGTCTGTGCGGCATTCCCAGAGTACTTACCGTCCGACAGTGCGGCTCTCCCTCAGCACTGACCCTCCGACTGTGAGCCTCTCCCTCAGTACTGACCCTCCGACAGTGCGTCTCTCCCTCAGCACTGACCCTCCGACAGTGAGCCTCTCCCTCAGTTCTGACCCTCCGACAGTGCGGCTCTCCCTCAGCACTGACCCTCCGACAGTGAGCCTCTCCCTCATTACTGATCCTATGACAGTGCGGCACTCCCTCAGCACTGACCCTCCGACAGTGCGGCGCTCCCTCAGCACTGACAATCAGACAATGCGGCTCTCCCTCAGTACTGACCCTCCGACAGTGCGGCTCTCCCTCAGTACTGACGCTCCGACAGTGCGGCTCTCATCAGCACTGACCCTCCGACTGTGAGCCTCTCCCTCAGTACTGACCCTCCGACAGTGCGTCTCTCCCTCAGCACTGACCCTCCGACAGTGAGCCTCTCCCTCAGTTCTGACCCTCCGACAGTGCGGCTCTCCCTCAGCACTGACCCTCCGACAGTGAGCCTCTCCCTCATTACTGATCCTATGACAGTGCGGCACTCCCTCAGCACTGACCCTCCGACAGTGCGGCGCTCCCTCAGCACTGACAATCAGACAATGCGGCTCTCCCTCAGTACTGACCCTCCGACAGTGCGGCTCTCCCTCAGTACTGACACTCCGATAGTGCGGCTCTCCCTCAGCACTGACCCTCCGACCGTGCGGCTCTCCCTCATTTCTGACCCTTCGACAGTGCGGCTCTCCCTCAGTACTGACCCTCCGACAGTGCGGCTCTCCCTCAGCACTGACCCTCCGACAGTGCGGCGCTCCCTCAGCACTGGCCCTCACACAATGCGGCTCTCCCTCAGTACTGACCCTCTGACCGTGCGGCTCTTCCTCAGTTCTGACCCTTCGACAGTGCGGTGCTCCCTCACTACTGACCCTCCGACAGTGCGGCTCTCCCTCAGTGCTGACCCTCCGACAGTGCGGCGCTGCCTCAGCACTGACCCTCCGACAGTGTGGCTCTCCCTCAGCACTGACGCTCCGACAGTGCGGCTCTCCCTCAGCACTGACCCTCCGACAGTGCGGCATTCCCTCAGTACTTACCCTCCGACAGTCCGGCTCTCCCTCAGTACTGATCCTCCCACAGTGCAGCGCTCCCTCTGCACTGAACCTCCGACAGTGCGGCTCTCCCTCAGCACTTACCCTCCGACAGTGCGGCTCTCCCTCAGCGCTGACCCTCCGACAGTGCGGCGCTCCCTCAGTACTGACCCTCCGACAGTGCAGCTCTCCCTCAGCGCTGACCCTCCGACAGTGCGGCTCTCCCTCAATTCTGACCCTCCGACAGTGCGGCTCTCCCTCAGTGCTGACCCTCCGACAGTTCGACGCTTCCTCATCACTGTTCCTCCGACAGTGCGGCTCTCCCTCAATTCTGACCCTCCTACAGTGCCGCTCTCCCTCAGTGCTGACCCTCCGACAGTTCGACGCTTCCTCATCACTGTTCCTCCGACAGTGCGGCTCTCCCTCAGCACTGACCCTCCGACAGTGCGGCCCTCCCTCAGCAATGACCCTCCTACAGTGCCGCTCTCCCTCAGTGCTGACCCTCCGACAGTGCGGCTCTCCCTCATTACTGATCCTATGACAGTCAGCCTCTCCCTCATCACTGACCCTCCGACAGTGTGGCTCTCCCTCAGTACTGACCCTCCGACAGTGCGGCGCTCCCTCTGTACTGACCCTCCAACAGTGCGGCTCTCCCTCAGTACTGATCCTCCGACAGTGCGACGCTCCCTCAGCACTGACCCTCCGACAGTAGATTTCTCCCTCAGCACTGTCCATCCGACAGTGCGGCTCTCTCTCAGTACTGACCATTTGACAGTGCAGCGCTCCCTCAGCGCTGACCCTCCGACAGTGCGGCTCTCCCTCAGCACTGACCCTCCGACAGTGCGGCTCTCCCTCAGCACTGACCCTCCGACAGTGCGGCTCTCCCTCAGTACTGACCTTCGACAGTGCTGCTCTACCTCAGCACTGACCCTCCGACAGTGCGGCTCTCCCTCAGTACTGACCCTCCGACAGTGCGGCTCTCCCTCAGCACTGACCCTCCGACAGTGTGGATCTCCCTCAGTACTGACCCTCCAACAGTGCGGCTCTCCCTCATGCTGAGCCTCTGACAGTGCGGCGCTCCCTCAGTACTGACCCTCCCACAGTGTGGCTCTCCCTCAGTACTGACCCTCCGCCAGGTCGGCTCTCCCTCCGTACTGACCCTCTGACAGTGCGGCTCTCCCTCAGTACTGACCCTCCGACAGTGCGGCGCTCCCTCAGCACTGACGCTCCGACAGTTCGGCTCTCACTCAGTACTGACCCTCTGACAGTGCGACTTTCCCTCAGCACTGACCCTCCGACAGTGCCGCTCTCCATCAGTGTTGACGCTCCGACAGTGCGGTGCTCCCTCACTACTGACCCTCTGATACTGTGGTGCTTCCTCATCACTGACCCTCCGACAGTCCTGCACTCCCTCAGCACTGACCCTCCGACATTGCGGCTGAACCCTCAGCACTGACAATCTGACAGTGCGGCTCTCCCTCAGCACTGACCCTCCGACAGTGCGGCTCTCCATCAGTACTGACCCTCCGACAGTGCGGCCCTCCCTCAGCAATGACCCTCCTACAGTGCCGCTCTCCCTCAGTGCTGACCCTCCGACAGTTCGACGCTTCCTCATCACTGTTCCTCCGACAGTGCGGCTCTCCCTCAGCACTGACCCTCCGACAGTGCGGCCCTCCCTCAGCAATGACCCTCCTACAGTGCCGCTCTCCCTCAGTGCTGACCCTCCGACAGTGCGGCTCTCCCTCATTACTGATCCTATGACAGTCAGCCTCTCCCTCTGTACTGACCCTCTGACAGTGCGGCTCTCCCTCAGCACTGAACTTCCGACAGTGCTGCGCTCCCTCAGCACTGACCCTCAGACAATGCGCCTCTCCTTCAGTACTGACCCTCCGACAGTGCAGCTCTCCCTCAGTACTGACCCTCCGACAGTGCAGCTCTCCCTCATCACTGACCCTCCGACAGTGTGGCTCTCCCTCAGTACTGACCCTCCGACAGTGCGGCGCTCCCTCTGTACTGACCCTCCAACAGTGCGGCTCTCCCTCAGTACTGATCCTCCGACAGTGCGACGCTCCCTCAGCACTGACCCTCCGACAGTAGATTTCTCCCTCAGCACTGTCCATCCGACAGTGCGGCTCTCTCTCAGTACTGACCATCTGACAGTGCAGCGCTCCCTCAGCGCTGACCCTCCGACAGTGCGGCTCTCCCTCAGCACTGACCCTCCGACAGTGCGGCTCTCCCTCAGTACTGACCCTCCGACAGTGCGGCTCTCCCTCAGTACTGACCTTCGACAGTGTTGCTCTACCTCAGCACTGACCCTCCGACAGTGCGGCTCTCCCTCAGTACTGACCCTCCGACAGTGCGGCTCTCCCTCAGCACTGACCCTCCGACAGTGTGGATCTCCCTCAGTACTGACCCTCCAACAGTGCGGCTCTCCCTCATGCTGAGCCTCTGACAGTGCGGCGCTCCCTCAGTACTGACCCTCCCACAGTGTGGCTCTCCCTCAGTACTGACCCTCCGCCAGGTCGGCTCTCCCTCCGTACTGACCCTCTGACAGTGCGGCTCTCCCTCAGTACTGACCCTCCGACAGTGCGGCGCTCCCTCAGCACTGACGCTCCGACAGTTCGGCTCTCACTCAGTACTGACCCTCTGACAGTGCGACTTTCCCTCAGCACTGACCCTCCGACAGTGCCGCTCTCCATCAGTGTTGACGCTCCGACAGTGCGGTGCTCCCTCACTACTGAACCTCTGATACTGTGGTGCTTCCTCATCACTGACCCTCCGACAGTCCTGCACTCCCTCAGCACTGACCCTCCGACATTGCGGCTGAACCCTCAGCACTGACAATCTGACAGTGCGGCTCTCCCTCAGCACTGACCCTCTGACAGTGCGGCTCTCCCTCAGTACTGACCCTCTGACAGGTCGGCTCTCCCTCAGCACTGACCCTCTGACAGTGCGACGCTCCCTCAGCACTGACACTCCAACAGTGAGGCTCTCCCTCAGTACTGACCCTCTGACAGTGAGGCTCTCCCTCAGTACTGACCCTCTGACAGTGCGGCTATCCCTCAGCACTGACACTCTGACACTGAGGCTCTCCCTCAGTACTGACCCTCTGACAGGGCGGCTCTCCTACAGTACTGACCCTCCGTCAGGGCGGGAATCCCTCAGCATTGACCCTCCGACAGTGCGGCTCTCCCACATCACTGACCCTCCGACAGGGCAGCTCTCCCTCAGCACTGACCCTCCGACTGTGCGGCTCTCCCTCAGCACTGACCCTCCGAAAGTGTGGCAGTCCCTCAGTACTGACCCCCCAAAAGTCCGGCTCTCCCTCAGCACTGACCCTCCGTCAGCGCGGGAATCCCTCAGTACTGACCCTACAACATTGCGGCGCTGCCTCAGCACTGACCCTCCGACAGGGCGGGAATCCCTCAGTACTGACCCTCCAACAGTGCGGCTCTCCCTCAGTACTGACTCTCCGACAGGGCGGGAATCCCTCAGTACTGACCCTCCAACAGTGCGACTCTCCCTCAGTACTGACCCTCCGACAGTGCGGCGCTCCCTCAGTACTGACCCTCCGACAGTGTGGCTCTCCCTCAGTACTGACCCGCCGACAGTGCTGCGCGCCCTCAGTACTGACCCTCCGACAGTGCGGCTCTCCCTCAGCACTGACCCTCCGACAGTGCGGCTCTCCCTCAGTACTGACCCTCCGACAGTGCGGCTCTCTCTCAGCACTGACCCTCCGACAGTGCGGCTCTCCCTCAGTACTGACCCTCCGACAGTGTGGCTCTCCCTAAGCACTGACCCTCTGACAGTGCGGCTCTCCCTCAGTACTGGCCCTCCAACTGTGCGGCTCTCCCTCAGCACTGACCCTCCGTCATTGCGGCTCTCCCTCAGTACTGACCCTCCGACAGTACGGCTCTCCCTCAGTACTGACACTCCGACAGTGCGGCTCTCCCTCAGTAATGACCCTCCGACAGTGCGGCTCTCCCTCAATACTGACCCTCCGAAAGGGCGGCGCTACCTTTAGTACTGACCATCCGACAGTGCGGCTCTCCCTCAGTACTGACCCTCTGACAGTGTGGCTCTCCCTCAGCATTGACCCTCCGACAGTGAGCCTCTCCCTCAGTCCTGACCCTAAGACAGTGCGGCTCTTCCTCAGTACTGAACCTCTGACAGTGCTGCTCTCCCTCAGCATTGAACCTCCGACATTTCTGCGCTTCCTCATCACTTTCCCTCCGACAGCGCGGCTCTCCCTCAGCACTGACGCTCCAACAGTCCGGCTCTCCTACAGCACTGACCCTCCGACAGTGCGGCGCTCCCTCAGCACTGACGCTCCAACAGTGCGGCTCTCTCTCAGTACTGAACATCTGACAGTGCGGCTCTCCCTCAGCACTGACCCTCCGACAGTTCGGCGGTCCCTCAGTACTGACCCTCCGACAGTGTGGCTGTCCCTCGGTACTGACACTTCGACAGTGTGGCTCTCCCTCAGTACTGACACTCCGACAGTGTGGCTCTCCCTCAGTACTGACACTCCGACAGTGCGGCTCTCCCTCAGTACTGACCCTCCGACAGTGCGGCTCTCCCTCAGTACTGACCCTCCGACAGTGCTGCGCGCCCTCAGTACTGACCCTCCGACAGTGCGGCTCTCCCTCAGCACTGACCCTCCGACAGTGCGGCTCTCCCTCAGCACTGACCCTCCGACAGTGCGGCTCTCCCTCAGTACTGACCCTCCGACAGTGCGGCTCTCCCTCAGTACTGACCCTCCGACATTGCGGCTCTCCCTCAGCACTGACCCTCCGTCATTACGGCTCTCCCTCAGTACTGACCCTCCGACAGTGCGGCGCTCACTCAGCACCGACCCTCCGACAGTGTGGCTCTCCCTCAGTACTGACCATCCGACAGTGCGGCTCTCTCTCAGTACTGAACATCTGACAGTGCGGCTCTCCCTCAGCACTGACCCTCCGACAGTTCGGCGGTCCCTCAGTACTGACCCTCCGACAGTGTGGCTCTCCCTCGGTACTGACACTTCGACAGTGCGGCGCTCCCTCAGTACTGACCCTCTGACAGTGCGGCTCTCCCTCAGTACTGACCCTCCGACAGTGCGGCTCTCCCTCATTACTGACTCTCCGACAGTGCGGCACTCCCTCAGTACTGGCCCTCCAACTGTGCGGCTCTCCCTCATCACTGTCCCTCCGACAGTGCGGCGCTCCCTCAGTACTGACCCTCCGACAGTGCGGCTCTCCCTCAGTACTGACCCTCTGACAGTGCGGCTCTCCCTCAGTACTGACCCTCTGACAGTGCGGCTCTCCCTCAGTACTGACCCTCCGACAGTGCGGTGCTCCCTTAGTACAAACCGCCCGACAGTGTGGCCCTCCCTCAGCACTGACCATCCTACAGTGCGGCGCTCCCTCAGTACTGACCCTCCGACAGTGCGGCTCTCCCTCAGTACTGACCATTTGACAGTGTGGCTCTCCCTCAGTTCTGACCCTCCGACAGGGCTGCTCTCCCTCAGTACTGACCCTCCGACAGTGCATTTCTCCCTCAGCACTGACTGTCCGTCAGTACGGATCTCCCGCAGGACTGACCCTCTGACACTGCGTCTCTCCCTCAGCACTGGCCCTCTGACACTGCGTCTCTCCCTCAGCACTGGCCCTCCGACAGAGCGTCTCTCCCTCAGTCCTGACCCTACGACAGCGTGGCATTCCCTCAGCACTGACCCTCCGATAGTGCTGCGCGCCCTCAGTACTGACCCTCCGACAGTGCGGCTCTCCCTCAGCACTGACCCTCTGACAGTGCGGCACTCCCTCAGTACTGACCCTCCGACAGTGCGGCTCTCCCTCAGCACTGACCCTCCGATAGTGCTGCTCTCCCTCAGCACTGACCCTCCGATAGTGCTGCTCTCCCTCAGTACTGACCCTCCGACAGTGTATCTCTCTCTCAGCACTGACCCTCCGACAGTGAGGCTCTCCCTCAGTACTGACCCTCCAAAAGTGCGGCTCTCCCTCAGCACTGACCCTCCGACAGTGCGGCTCTCCCTCAGTACTGACCATCCAACAGTGCGGCTCTCCCTCAGCACTGACCCTCCGACATGCGGCTCTCCCTCAGCACTGAACCTCCGACATTGCGGCGCTCCCTCAGCACTGACCCTCCGTCATTGCGGCTCTCCCTCATTACTGACCATCCAACAGTGCGGCACTCACTCAGCACTGACCCTCCGACAGTGCGGCACTCACTCAGCACAGACCCTCTGACAGTGTGGCTCTCCCTCAGTACTGACCCTCCGACAGTGCGGCTCTCCCTCAGTACTGACCCTCCGACAGTGCTGCGCGCCCTCAGTACTGACCCTCCGACAGTGCGGCTCTTCCTCAGCACTGACCCTCCGACAGTGCGGCTCTCCCTCAGTACTGACCCTCCGACAGTGCGGCTCTTCCTCAGCACTGACCCTCCGACAGTGCAGCGCTCACTCAGCACCGACCCTCTGACAGTGTGGCTCTCCCTCAGTACTGACACTCCGACAGTGCTGCTCTCCCTCAGTACTGACCCTCCGACAGTGCGGCTCTCCCTCAGTACTGACCCTCCGACAGTGCTGCGCGCCCTCAGTACTGACCCTCCGACAGTGCGGCTCTTCCTCAGCACTGACCCTCCGACAGTGCGGCTCTCCCTCAGTACTGACCCTCCAAAAGTGCGGCTCTCCCTCAGCACTGACCCTCCGACAGTGCGGCTCTCCCTCAGCACTGACCCTCCGACAGTGCGGCTCTCCCTCAGTACTGACCCTCCGACAGTGCGGCTCTCCCTCAGTACTGACCCTCCGACAGTGCGGCTCTCCCTCAGCACTGACCCTCCGTCATTACGGCTCTCCCTCAGTACTGACCCTCCGACAGTGCGGCGCTCACTCAGCACCGACCCTCCGACAGTGTGGCTCTCCCTCAGTACTGACACTCCGACAGTGTGGCTCTCCCTCAGTACTGACACTCCGACAGTGCGGCTCTCCCTCAGTAATGACCCTCTGACAGTGCGGCTCTCCCTCAATAGTGACCCTCCGAAAGGGCGGCGCTACCTTTAGTACTGACGCTCCAACAGTGTGGCTCTCCCTCAGTACTGACACTCCGACAGTGTGGCTCTCCCTCAGTACTGACACTCCGACAGTGCGGCTCTCCCTCAGTAATGACCCTCTGACAGTGCGGCTCTCCCTCAGTTCTGACCCTAAGACAGTGCGGCTCTCCCTCAGTACTGAACCTCTGACAGTGCTGCTCTCCCTCAGCATTGAACCTCCGACATTTCTGCGCATCCTCATCACTTTCCCTCCGACAATGCGGCTCTCCCTCAGCACTGACGCTCCAACAGTGCGGCTCTCCTACAGCACTGACCCTCTGACAGTGCGGCTCTCCCTCAGCACTGACCCTCCAACAGTGCGGCTCTCACTCAGCACTGACCCTCCGACAGTGCGGCGCTCCCTCAGCACTGATGCTCCGACAATGCGGCTCTCCCTCAGTACTGACCATCCGACAGTGCGGCTCTCTCTCTGTACTGAACATCTGACAGTGCGGCTCTCCCTCAGCACTGACCCTCCGACAGTTCGGCGGTTCCTCAGTACTGACCCTCCGACAGTGTGGCTCTCCCTCGGTACTGACACTTCGACAGTGCGGCGCTCCCTCAGTACTGACCCTCTGACAGTGCGGCTCTCCCTCAGTACTGACCCTCCGACAGTGCGGCTCTCCCTCAGCACTGACCCTCCGAAATTGCGGCTCTCCCTCAGCACTGACCCTCCGACATTGCAGCTCTCCCTCAGTACTGACCCTCTGACAGTGCTGCTCTCTCTAAGTACTGACCATCCGACAGTGCGGCTCTTCCTCAGTCCTGACCCTAAGACAGCGTTGCATTCCAATAGGACTGACCCTCCGACAGTGCGGCTCTCCCTCAGTACTGACCCTCTGACAGTGCTGCTCTCCCTCAGCATTGAACCTCCGACATTTCGGCGTTTCCTCATCACTTTCCCTCCGACAGTGCGGCTCTCCCTCAGCACTGACGCTCCGACAGTGCGGCTCTCAATCAGTACTGAACCTCCGACAGTTCGGCGCTACCAAAGCACTGACCCTCCGACAGTGCTGCACTCCCTCAGCACTGACCTTCCGACAGTGCGGCTCTCCCTCATCACTGGCCCTCCGACAGTGCGGCTCTCCCTCAGTACTTACCCTCCGACAGTGCGGCTCTCCTTCAGCTCTGACCATCCGACAGTGGGGCTCTCCCTCAGCACTGACCCTCCAACAGTGCGGCTTTCCCTCAGTACTGACCCTCCGACAGTTCGGCACTCCCTCAGTACTGACCCTCCGACAGTGCGGCTCTCCCTCAGTACTGACCCTCTGACAGGGCGGGAATCCCTCAGCACTGACCCTCCGACAGTGCTGCGCTCCCTCAGTACTGACACTCCGACATTGCGGCACTCCCTCAGCACTGACCCTCCAACAGTCCAGCTCTCCCTCAGCACTGACCCTCCGACAGTGTGGATCTCCCTCAGTACTGACCCTCCGACAGTGCTGCACTCCCTCAGCACTGACCTTCCGACAGTGCGGCTCTCCCTCATCACTGACCCTCCGACAGTGTGGCTCTCCCTCAGTACTTACCCTCCGACAGTGCGGCTCTCCCTCAGTACTGACCCTCCGACAGTGCGGCTTTCCCTCAGTACTGACCCTCCGACAGTTCGGCACTCCATCAGTACTGACCCTCCGACAGTGCGGCGCTCCCTCAGTACTGACCCTTCGACAGTGCGGCTCTCCCTCAGTACTGACCCTCTGACAGTGCGGCCCTCCCTCAGTACTTACTCTCCAACAGTGTGGCTCTCCCTCAGCACTGACCCTCCGACATTGCGGATCTCCCTCAGTACTGACCATCCGACAGTGTGGCTTTACCTCATCACTCACCCTTCCGACAGTGCTGCTGTCCCTCAGTACTGACCCTCCGACAGTTCATGGCTCCCTCAGTACTGACCCTCCGACAGTGCGGCGCTCCCTCAGCACTGACCCTCCGACAGTTCGGCGCTCCCTCAGCACTGACCCTCCGACAGTGCGGCTCTCCCTCAGCACTGACCCTCCGACAGTACATTTCTCTCTCAGCACTGACCCTCCGACCATGCAGCTCTCCCTCAGTAATGACCCTCCGACAGTGCGGCTCTCCCTCAGTACTGACCCTCCGACAGTCCGGCTCTCCTTCACTACTGACCATCTGACAGTGCGGCTCTCCCTCAGCACTGACCCTCCGACCGTGCAGCTCTCCCTCATTCCTGTCCCTCCGACAGTGCGGTGGAACCTCAGCACTGACCCTCCGACAGTGCGGCACTCCCTCAGTCCTGTCCCTCCAACAGTGCGTCGCGCCCTCAGTACTGATCCTCCGACAGTGCGGCTCTCCCACATTACTGACTCTCCGACAGTGCGGCACTCCCTCAGTACTGGCCCTCCAACTGTGCGGCTCTCCCTCATCACTGTCCCTCCGACAGTGCTGCGTGCCCTCAGCACTGACCCTCCGACAGTGCGACTCTCCCTCAGTACGGACCCTCCGACATTGCGGCACTCCCTCAGTACTGACCCTCCAACAGTTTGGCACACCCTCAGCACTGACCCTCCGACAGTGCGGCGCTCCCTGAGTACTAACACTCCGAAAGGGCGGCGCTACCTTTAGTACTGACCATCCGACAGTGCGGCTCTCCCTAAGTACTGACCATCCGACAGTGCGGCTCTCCCTCAGTACTGAACCTCTGACAGTGCTGCTCTCCCTCAGCATTGAACCTCCGACATTTCTGCGCTTCCTCATCACTTTCCCTCCGACAGTGCGGCTCTCCCTCAGCACTGACGCTCCAACAGTACGGCTCTCCTACAGCACTGACCCTCCGACAGTGCGGCGCTCCCTCAGCACTGACGCTCCGACAGTGTGGCTCTCCCTCAGTACTGACCATCCGACAGTGCTGCTCTCTCTCAGTACTGAACATCTGACAGTGCGGCTCTCCCTCAGTACTGACCCTCCGACAGTGCGGCGGTCCCTCAGTACTGACCCTCCGACAGTGTGGCTCTCCCTCGGTACTGACACTTCGACAGTGCTGCGCTCCCTCAGTACTGACCCTCCGACAGTGCTGCGCTCCCTCAGTACTGACCCTCCGACATTGCGGCTCTCCCTCAGCAGTGACCCTCCGACAGTGCGGCTCTCCCTAAGTACTGACCCTCCGACAGTGCGGCTCTCCCTCAGCACTGACCCTCCGACAGTGCTGCGCTCCCTCAGTACTGACACACCGACAGTTCGGCACTCCCTCAGCACTCACCCTCCAACAGTCCGGCTCTCCCTCAGCACTGACCCTCCGACAGTGTGGATCTCCCTCAGTACTGACCCTCCGACAGTGCGGCTCTCCCTCATCACTGACCCTCCGACAGTGCGGCTCTCCCTCAGTACTTACCCTCCGACAGTGCGGCTCTCCTTCAGCTATGACCCTCCGACAGTGCGGCTCTCCCTCAGCACTGACCCTCCGACAGTGCGGCTTTCCCTCAGTACTGACCCTCCGACAGTTCGGCACTCCTCAGTACTGACCCTCCGTCAGTGCGACTCTCCCTCAGTACTGACCCTCTGACAGTGCGGCACTCCCTCAGTACTTACCCTCCGACAGTGTGGCTCTCCCTCAGCACTAACCCTCCGACAGTGCGGATCTCCCTCAGTACTGACCCTCCGACACTGCGGCTTTACCTCATCACTCACCCTTCCGACAGTGCTGCTGTCCCTCAGCACTGACCCTCCGACAGTTCGGCTCTCCCTCAGTACTGACCCTCCGACAGTGCGGCGCTCCCTCAGCACTGACCTTCCGACAGTGCGGCTCTCCCTCAGTACTGACCCTCCGACAGTGCGGCGCTCCCTCAGCACTGACCCTCCGACAGTTCGGCTCTCCCTCAGTACTGACCCTCCGACAGTACATTTATCTCTCAGCACTGACCCTCCGACAGTGCGGCTCTCCCTCAGTACTGACCCTCCAACAGTGCGGCTCTCCCTCAGCACTGACCCTCCAACAGTGCGGCTCTCCTTCTGCACTGACCCTCTGACAGTGCGGCGCTCCCTCAGCCCTGACCCTTTGACAGTGCGCCTCTCCCTCAGCACTGACCCTCCGACAGTGCGGCTCTCCCTCAGCACTGACCCTCCAACAGTGCGGCTCTCCTTCTGCACTGACCCTCTGACAGTGTGGCTCTCCCTCAGTACTGACCCTCCGACAGAGCAGCGCTCCCTCAGTACTGACCCTCCGACCGTGCAGCTCTCCCTCAGCACTGACCCTCCGACAGTGCGGCTCTCCCTCAGTACTGACCCTCCGACAGTGCGGCTCTCCCTCAGCACTGACCCTCCGACAGTGTCGCTCCCTCAGTACTGACCCTCCGACAGTGTGGCTCTCCCTCATTACTGACCCTCCGACAGTGGGGCTCTCCCTCAGTACTGACCCTCCAACAGTGCGTCGCGCCCTCAGTACTGTCCCTGCGACAGTGCGGCACTCCCTCAGCACTGACCCTCCGACAGTGCGGCGCTCCCTCAGTACTGACCCTCTGACAGTGCGGTGCTCCCTCAGTACTGACCGTCCGACAGTGCGGCACTCCCTCAGCACTGACCCTCCGACAGTGTGCCTCTCCCTCATTACTGACTCTCCGACAGTGCGGCACTCCCTCAGTACTGGCCCTCCAACTGTGCGGCTCTCCCTCATCACTGTCCCTCTGACAGTGCGGCTCTCCCTCATTACTGACTCTCCGACAGTGCGGCACTCCCTCAGTACTGGCCCTCCAACTGTGCGGCTCTCCCTCATCACTGTCCCTCCGACAGTGCGGCGCTCCCTCAGTACTGACCCTCCGACAGTGCGGCTCTCCCTCAGTACTGACCCTCTGACAGTGCGGCTCTCCCTCAGTACTGACCCTCCGACAGTGCGGTGCTCCCTTAGTACAAACCGCCCGACAGTGTGGCCCTCCCTCAGTACTGACCCTCCGACAGTGCGGCGCTCCCTCAGTACTGACCCTCCGACAGTGTTAATCAGGCTGATCACCAGGTATGAATCACTGTATCCAGGAAATTCTTCTTACAGAGGTTGAATCAGTGAACAGAGAAGCAGGAAACAACGCTTATCTACTTCACTTCTTTTGATCCTAGGGTCTCCATTAGTCATTGAGGCCCCTGCATTGTCAAGGCAACCAGACTACGCCAGGTACTCGTTTGACATAGATGAAGGCACCCTCTAATGTTTTCTGTTTGTCATCCATGCCACTCACTTCCCTGACTCTCGTTTTCCCCCATCCAGAACTCGTGGGATTAAAGGATTCACTGACCATCAGAGGAAGAGGGAGAGAGAGAGAGAGAGACACAGGGAGTGATCGAGGGATTGTTCTGAGCAGAGAAAGAGAGAGAGGGAGTGATCGAGGGATTGGTCTGAGTGGAGAAAGAGAGAAAGTGAGTGATGGAGGGATTGGACTGAGCAGAGAGAGAGAGAGACAGGGAGTGATGGAGGGATTGGACTGAGCAGAGAGAGAGAGAGAGAGACAGGGAGTGATGGAGGGATTGGACTGAGCAGAGAGAGATAGAGAGAGGGAGTGATGGAGGGATTGGTCTGAGCGGAGAGAGAGAGAGAGAGAGACAGGGAGTGATGGAGGGATTGGACTGAGCAGAGAGAGAGAGAGAGACAGGGAGTGATGGAGGGATTGGACTGAGCGGAGAGAGAGAGGGAGTGATGGAGGGATTGGATTGAGCGGAGAGAGAGAGGGAGTGATGGAGGGATTGGATTGAGCGGAGAGAGAGAGGGAGTGATGGAGGGATTGGATTGAGCGGAGAGAGAGAGGGAGTGATGGAGGGATTGGATTGAGCAGAGAGAGAGAGAGAGAGAGAGGGAGTGATGGAGGGATTGGACTGAGCAGAGAGAGAAACAGAGAGACAGGGAGTGATGGAGGGATTGGATTGAGCGGAGAGAGAGAGAAAGAGAGAGACAGAAAGTGATGGAGGGATTGGATTGAGCAGCGAGAGAGAGAGGGAGTGATGGAGGGATTGGATTGAGCAGAGAGAGAGAGAGAGAGAGAGGGAGTGATGGAGGGATTGGACTGAGCAGAGAGAGAAACAGAGAGACAGGGAGTGATGGAGGGATTGGATTGAGCAGAGAGAGAGAGAAAGAGAGAGACAGAAAGTGATGGAGGGATTGGATTGAGCAGAGAGAGAGAGAAAGAGAGAGGGAGTGATGGAGGGATTGGATTGAGCGGAGAGAGAGAGAGAGAGGGAGTGATGGAAGGATTGGACTGAGCAGAGAGAGAAACAGAGAGACAGGGAGTGATGGAGGGATTGGATTGAGCGGAGAGAGAGAGAAAGAGAGAGACAGAAAGTGATGGAGGGATTGGATTGAGCAGAGAGAGAGAGAGAGAGAGAGAGAGTGATGGAGGGATTGGATTGAGCAGAGAGAGAAACAGAGAGACAGGGAGTGATGGAGGGATTGGATTGAGCGGAGAGAGAGAGGGAGTGATGGAGGGATTGGATTGAGCGGAGAGAGAGAGGGAGTGATGGAGGGATTGGATTGAGCGGAGAGAGAGAGGGAGTGATGGAGGGATTGGATTGAGCAGAGAGAGAGAGAGAGAGAGAGGGAGTGATGGAGGGATTGGATTGAGCGGAGAGAGAGAGGGAGTGATGGAGGGATTGGATTGAGCGGAGAGAGAGAGGGAGTGATGGAGGGATTGGATTGAGCAGAGAGAGAGAGAGAGAGAGAGGGAGTGATGGAGGGATTGGACTGAGCAGAGAGAGAAACAGAGAGACAGGGAGTGATGGAGGGATTGGATTGAGCGGAGAGAGAGAGAAAGAGAGAGACAGAAAGTGATGGAGGGATTGGATTGAGCAGCGAGAGAGAGAGGGAGTGATGGAGGGATTGGATTGAGCAGAGAGAGAGAGAGAGAGAGAGGGAGTGATGGAGGGATTGGACTGAGCAGAGAGAGAAACAGAGAGACAGGGAGTGATGGAGGGATTGGATTGAGCGGAGAGAGAGAGAAAGAGAGAGACAGAAAGTGATGGAGGGATTGGATTGAGCAGAGAGAGAGAGAAAGAGAGAGGGAGTGATGGAGGGATTGGATTGAGCGGAGAGAGAGAGAGAGAGGGAGTGATGGAGGGATTGGACTGAGCAGAGAGAGAAACAGAGAGACAGGGAGTGATGGAGGGATTGGATTGAGCGGAGAGAGAGAGAAAGAGAGAGACAGAAAGTGATGGAGGGATTGGATTGAGCAGAGAGAGAAACAGAGAGACAGGGAGTGATGGAGGGATTGGATTGAGTGGAGAGAGGGAGAAAGAGAGAGACAGAAAGTGACAGAGGGATTGGACTGGGCGGAGAGAGTAATGAGGCCTATTGGAGAGGTGGGGCAGTGAGAGGTGAGGGGAGCAGTGAGAGGTGAGGGGAGCAGTGAGAGGTGAGGGGGCAGTGAGAGGTGAGGGGGGCAGTGAGAAGTGAGGGGGGCAGTGACACACGAGGGGGGCAGTGAGAGGTGAGTGGGGGGCAGTGAGAGGTGAAGGGTCACTGAGAGACGAGGGGGTCAGTGAGAAAGGAGGGGTCAGTGAAAGACGAGGGGGACAGTGAGAGGTGAGGGGGGCAGTGAGAGACGAGGGGGTCAGTGAGAGAGGAGGGGTCAGTGAGAGACAAGGGGTCAGTGACAGATGAGGGGGTCAGTGACAGACGAGGGGGCAGTGACAGACGAGGGGGGTCAGTGACAGACGAGGGGGTCAGTGACAGACGAGGGGGTCAGTGACAGACGAGGGGGCAGTGACAGTCGAGGGGGGTCAGTGACAGACGAGGGGGTCAGTGACAGACGAGGGGGCAGTGACAGACGAGGGAGGTCAGTGACAGACGAGGGGGGGCAGTGACAGACGAGGGGGGTCAGTGACAGACGAGGGGGGCAGTGACAGACGAGGGGGGTCAGTGACAGACGACGGGGCAGTGACAGACGAGGGGGGCAGTGACAGACGAGGGGGGTCAGTGACAGACAATGGGGGCAGTGAGAGGTGAGGGGGGCATTGACAGACGAGGGGGCAGTGAGAGGTGATGGGGGGCATTGACAGACGAGGGGGCAGTGACAGACGAGGGGGTCAGTGACAGACGAGGGGGCAGTGAGAGGTGAGGGGGGGCAGTGACAGACGAGGGGGCAGTGACAGACGAGGGGGCAGTGAGAGGTGATGGGGGGCATTGACAGACGAGGGGGCAGTGACAGACGAGGGAGTCAGTGACAGACGAGGGGGCAGTGAGAGGTGAGGGGGGGCAGTGACAGACGAGGGGGCAGTGACAGACGAGGGGGCAGTGACAGACGAGGGGGCAGTGAGAGGTGTGGGGGGGGCAGTGACAGATGAGGGGGGTCAGTGACAGACGAGGGGGGCAGTGACAGACGAGGGGGGTCAGTGACAGACGAGGGGGCAGTGACAGACGAGGGGGGCAGTGAGAGTTCAGGGGGGCAGTGACAGACGAGGGGGCAGTGAGAGTTGAGGGGGGCAGTGACAGACGAGGGGGGTCAGTGACAGACGAGGGGGCAGTGAGAGTTCAGGGGGGCAGTGAGAAGTGACGGGCGTCAGTGACAGACGAGGGGGCAGGGACAGACGAGGGGGCAGTGAGAGGTGGGGGGGGCAGTGACAGACGAGGGGGGTCAGTGACAGACGAGGAGTCAGTGACAGACGAGGGGGCAGTGACAGACGAGGGGGCAGTGACAGACGAGGGGGCAGTAGAGATGACTGGAGTTGAATCTGCGGTGACAGGAAGCTGTGTGAATCCCACCACTTGCTGTTTGCCAGTGCAATCCCTGCCACATCTGGGTGTCGTGTCAATCTGTTTGATTCCCTTCCCCTTCTGGTCTGGAGTGAAACTGGAGCAGTTCCCTATCCGTCCCTAACCGGCAGTGATACCGCGGAGCGCTGGGGGAGAGAGAGGTAGAGGAGGAGCAATGGATCCAGCAGAGATCGAACAAACCCATCGACCTAACCCCGTGCAGTACCTGACCTGGGAGTGTTTGATGGGGACGGTGTAGAGGGAGATTTACTCTGTATCTAACCCCCTGCACTACCTGACCTGGGAGTGTTTGATGGGGACAGTGTAGAGGGAGCTTTACTCTGTATCTAACCCTGTGCTGTACCTGTCCTGCGAGTGTTTGATGGGGACGGTGTAGAGGGAGACTTACTCTGTATCTAACCCCGTGCTGTCCCTGTCCTGGGAGTGCTTGGTGTGGACAGTGTAGAGGGAGATTTACTCTGTATCTAACCCCGTGCTGTACCTGTCCTGGGAGAGTTTGATGGGGACGGTGTAGAGGGAGATTTACTCTGTATCTAACCCCGTGCTGTCCCTGTCCTGGGAGTGCTTGGTGTGGACAGTGTAGAGGGAGATTTACTCTGTATCTAACCCCGTGCTGTACCTGTCCTGGGAGAGTTTGATGGGGACGGTGTAGAGGGAGATTTACTCTGTATCTAACCCCGTGCTGTACCTGTCCTGGGAGTGTTTGATGTGGACGGTGTAGAGGGAGAATTACTCTGTATCTAACCCCGTGCTGTACCTGTCCTGGGAGAGTTTGATGGGGACGGTGTAGAGGGAGATTTACTCTGTATCTAACCCCGTGCTGTACCTGTCCTGGGAGTGTTTGATGGGGAGAGTGTAGAGGGAGATTTACTCTGTATCTAACCCCATTCTTTACCTGTTCTGGGAGTGTTTGACGGGGACGGTGTAGATGGAGCATTACTCTGTATCTGACACCGTGCTGTAGCTGTCCTGTGAGTGTTTGATGGGGACAGTGTAGAGGGAGATTTACTCTGTATCTAACCCCGTGCTGTAGCTGTCCTGGGAGTGTTTGATGGGGACGGTGTAGAGGCAGATTTACTCTGTATCTAACCCCGTGCTGTACCTGTCCTGGGAGAGTTTGATGGGGACGGTGTAGAGGGAGATTTACTCTGTATCTAACCCCATGCTGTACCTGTCCTGGGAGTGTTTGATGGGGACGGTGTAGAGGCAGATTTACTCTGTATCTAACCCCATGCTGTATCTGTCCTGGGAGTGTTTGTTGGGGACAGTGTAGAGGGAGATTTACTCTGTATCTAACCCCGTGCTGTATCTGTCCTGGGAGTGTTTGATGGGGACAGTGAAGAGGGAGATTTACTCTGTATCTAACCCCGTGCTGTACCTGTCCTGGGAGTGTTTGATGGTGACAGTGTAGAGGGAGATTTACTCTGTATCTAACCCCGTGCTGTACCTGTCCTGGGAGTGTTTGATGGGGACAGTGCAGAGGGAGATTTACTCTGTATCTAACCCCGTGCTTTACCTGTGTGTTGTTACCAGTTTGGTGTGAGGTGAGTGTGTGGGTGGGTAACAGGTTTATACACAGGCATTTATCAACTTCCTCATACTTTTCATTGACTCACTGCAACTGGGAGGGAGCAGTGAGAGGTGAGGGGGGCAGTGAGAGGTGAGGGAGGCAGTGAGAGGTGAGGGGGGCAGTGAGAGGTGAGGGGGGCAGTGAGAGGTGAGGGAGGCAGTGAGAGGTGAGGGGGGCAGTGAGAGGTGAGGGAGGCAGTGAGAGGTGAGGGGGGCAGTGAGAGGCGAGGGGGGCAGTGAGAGGTGGGGGGGGCAGTGAGAGGTGAGGGGGGCAGTGAGAGGTGAGGGAGGCAGTGAGAGGTGAGGGGGGGCAGTGACAGTCGAGGGGGGTGTCAGTGACAGACGAGGGGGCATTGAGAGTTGAGGGGGGGCAGTGACAGAGGAGGGGGCAGTGAGAGGTGAGGGGGCAGTGAGAGGTGAGGGGGGCAGTGAGAGGTGAGGGGGGCAGTGAGAGGTGAGGGGGGCAGTGAGAGGTGAGGGGGGGCAGTGACAGACGAGGGGGCAGTGAGAGGTGAGGGGGGGCAGTGACAGACGAGGGGGGGCAGTGACAGACGAGGGGGGGCAGTGACAGACGAGGGGGCAGTGAGAGGTGAGGGGGGCAGTGAGAGGTGAGGGGGGCAGTGACAGACGAGGGGGGGCAGTGACGAGACGAGGGGGGGCAGTGACAGACGAGGGGGGGGCAGTGACAGACGAGGGGGGCAGTGAGAGTGAGGGGGGCAGTGAGAGGTGAGGGGGGCAGTGAGAGGTGAGGGGGGCAGTGAGAGGTGAGGGGGGGCAGTGAGAGGTGAAGGGGCAGTGAGAGGTGAGGGGGGGCAGTGACAGACGAGGGGGGCAGTGACAGACGAGGGGGGTCAGTGATAGACGAGGGGGGCAGTGAGAGGTGAGGGGGGCAGTGAGAGGTGAGGGGGGGCAGTGACAGACGAGGGGGGCAGTGACAGACGAGGGGGCAGTGAGAGGTGAGGGGGGGCAGTGACAGACGAGGGGGGCAGTGACAGACGAGGGGGGTCAGTGAGAGACGAGGGGGCAGTGAGAGACGAGGGAGGTCAGTGACAGACGAGGGGGGTCAGTGAGAGACGAGGGGGGTCAGTGACAGACGAGGGGGGCAGTGACAGACGAGGGAGGTCAGTGACAGACGAGGGGGCAGTGACAGACGAGGGGGCAGTGACAGACGAGGGGGCAGTGACAGACGAGGGGGGTCAGTGAGAGACGAGGGGGCAGTGACAGACGAGGGGGCAGTGAGAGGTGTGGGGGGCCAGCGACAGACGAGGGGGCAGTGACAGACGAGGGGGCAGTGACAGACGAGGGGGCAGTGACAGAAGAGGGGGGCAGTGACAGACGAGGGGGGGCAGTGACAGACGAGGGGGGGCAGTGACAGACGAGGGGGGGCAGTGACAGACGAGGGGGCAGTGACAGACGAGGGAGCAGTGAGAGGTGAGGGGGGGCAGTGACAGACGAGGGGGGCAGTGACAGACGAGGGGGGGCAGTGACAGACGAGGGGGGCAGTGACAGACGAGGGGGGTCAGTGAGAGATAGGGGGCAGTGACAGATGAGGGGGCAGTGAGAGGTGTGGGGGGCCAGTGACAGACGAGGGGGCAGTGACAGACGAGGGGGCAGTGAGAGGTGAGGGGGGGCAGTGACAGACGAGGGGGGCAGTGATAGACGAGGGGGCAGTGACAGACGAGGGGGCAGTGACAGACGAGGGGGCAGTGACAGACGAGGGGGGTCAGTGATAGACGAGGGGGGCAGTGAGAGGTGAGGGGGGCAGTGAGAGGTGAGGGGGGGCAGTGACAGACGAGGGGGGTCAGTGACAGACGAGGGGGGCAGTGAGAGGTGAGGGGGGCAGTGACAGACGAGGGGGCAGTGACAGACGAGGGGGGTCAGTGACAGACGAGGGGGGCAGTGAGAGGTGAGGGGGGCAGTGAGAGGTGAGGGGGGCAGTGAGAGGTGAGGGGGGCAGTGAGAGGTGAGGGGGCAGTGAGAGGTGAGGGGGGCAGTGAGAGGTGAGGGGGGGCAGTGACAGACGAGGGGGGCAGTGACAGACGAGGGGGGCAGTGAGAGGTGAGGGGGGCAGTGAGAGGTGAGGGGGCAGTGAGAGGTGAGGGGGGCAGTGAGAGGTGAGGGGGGGCAGTGACAGACGAGGGGGGCAGTGACAGACGAGGGGGGCAGTGAGAGGTGAGGGGGGCAGTGAGAGGTGAGGGGGCAGTGAGAGGTGAGGGGGGCAGTGAGAGGTGAGGGGGCGGCAGTGAGAGGTGAGGGGGGCAGTGACAGACGAGGGGGGTCAGTGATAGACGAGGGGGCAGTGAGAGGTGAGGAGGGCAGTGAGAGGTGAGGGGGGGCAGTGACAGACGAGGGGGGTCAGTGACAGACGAGGGGGGCAGTGAGAGGTGAGGGGGCGGCAGTGAGAGGTGAGGGGGGCAGTGACAGACGAGGGGGGTCAGTGATAGACGAGGGGGCAGTGAGAGGTGAGGAGGGCAGTGAGAGGTGAGGGGGCGGCAGTGAGAGGTGAGGGGGGTCAGTGATAGACGAGGGGGCAGTGAGAGGTGAGGAGGGCAGTGAGAGGTGAGGGGGGCAGTGAGAGGTCAGGGGGGCAGTGAGAGGTCAGGGGGGCAGTGAGAGTTCAGGGGGGCAGTGAGAGGTCAGGGGGGCAGTGAGAGGTCAGGGGGGCAGTGAGAGGTGAGGGGGGGCAGTGACAGACGAGGGGGGGCAGTGACAGACGAGGGGGCAGTGAGAGGTGAGGGGGGGCAGTGACAGACGAGGGGGGGCAGTGACAGACGAGGGGGGTCAGTGACAGACGAGGGGGGCAGTGACAGACGAGGGGGGTCAGTGACAGACAAGGGGGCAGTGAGAGTTCAGGGGGGCAGTGAGAGGTGACGGGGGGCAGTGACAGACGAGGGGGGCAGTGAGAGGTGAGGGGGCAGTGAGAGGTGAGGGGGGGCAGTGAGAGGTGAGGGGGGCAGTGAGAGGTGAGGGGGGCAGTGAGAGGTGAGGGGTCAGTGACAGACGAGGCGGGCAGTGAGAGTTGAGGGGGGCAGTGAGAGGTCAGGGGGGCAGTGAGAGGTCAGGGGGGCAGTGAGAGGTCAGGGGGGCAGTGAGAGGTGAGGGGGGGTCAGTGACAGACGAGGCGGGCAGTGAGAGTTGAGGGGGGCAGTGAGAGGTGAGGGGGGCAGTGAGAGGTGAGGGGGGGCAGTGAGAGGTGAGGGGTGGCAGTGAGAGGTGAGGGGGGCAGTGAGAGGTGAGGGGGGCAGTGAGAGGTGAGGGGGGCAGTGAGAGGTGAGGGGGGGTCAGTGACAGACGAGGCGGGCAGTGAGAGTTGAGGGGGGCAGTGAGAGGTCAGGGGGGCAGTGAGAGGTCAGGGGGGCAGTGAGAGGTGAGGGGGGCAGTGAGAGGTCAGGGGGGCAGTGAGAGTTCAGGGGGGCAGTGAGAGGTGAGGGGGGGTCAGTGACAGACGAGGCGGGCAGTGAGAGTTCAGGGGGGCAGTGAGAGGTCAGGGGGGCAGTGAGAGGTCAGGGGGGCAGTGAGAGGTGAGTGGGGCAGTGAGAGGTCAGGGGGGCAGTGAGAGGTCAGGGGGGCAGTGAGAGGTGACGGGCGTCAGTGACAGACGAGGGGTCAGTGACAGACGAGGGGGGTCAGTCACAGACGAGGGGGGTCAGTGACAGACGAGGGGGCAGTGAGAGTTGAGGGGGGCAGTGACAGACGAGGGGGTCAGTGACAGACGAGGGGGCAGTGAGAGGTCAGGGGGGCAGTGAGAAGTGACGGGCGTCAGTGACAGACGAGGGGGCAGTGACAGACGAGGGGGCAGGGACAGACGAGGGGGCAGTGAGAGGTGGGGGGGGCAGTGACAGACGAGGAGGGTCAGTGACAGACGAGGGGGCAGTGACAGACGAGGGGGCAGTGACAGACGAGGGGGCTCAGTGACAGACGAGGGGGCAGTGAGAGTTCAGGGGGGCAGTGAGAAGTGACGGGCGTCAGTGACAGACGAGGGGGCAGTGACAGACTAGGGGGGTCAGTGACAGACGAGGGGGCAGTAGAGGTGGGGGGGGCAGTGACAGACGAGGGGGGTCAGTGACAGACGAGGGGGCAGTGACAGACGAGGGGGGGCAGTGACAGACGAGGGGGCAGTGAGAGGTGGGGGGGGGGCAGTGACAGACGAGGGGGCAGTGAGAGGTGTGGGGGGGGCAGTGAGAGGTGTGGGGGGGGCAGTGAGAGGTGAGGGGGGGTCAGTGACAGACGAGGGTAGTCAGTGACAGACGAGGGGGCAGTGACAGACGAGGGGGCAGTGACAGACGAGGGGGCAGTGAGAGGTGAGGGGGCAGTGACAGACGAGGGGGCAGTGACAGACGAGGGGGCAGTGAGAGGTGAGGGGGGGAAGTGACAGACGAGGGGGCAGTGACAGACGAGGGGGCAGTGACAGACGAGGGGGCAGTGAGAGGTGAGGGGGGGCAGTGACAGACGAGGGGGCAGTGACAGACGAGGGGGCAGTGACAGACGAGGGGGCAGTGAGAGGTGAGGGGGGGCAGTGACAGACGAGGGGGGTCAGTGAGAGACGAGGGGGCAGTGAGAGACGAGGGAGGTCAGTGACAGACGAGGGGGGTCAGTGAGAGACGAGGGGGGTCAGTGACAGACGAGGGGGGCAGTGACAGACGAGGGGGCAGTGACAGACGAGGGGGCAGTGACAGACGAGGGGGCAGTGAGAGGTGAGGGGGGGCAGTGACAGACGAGGGGGCAGTGACAGACGAGGGGGCAGTGACAGACGAGGGGGCAGTGAGAGGTGAGGGGGGGCAGTGACAGACGAGGGGGCAGTGACAGACGAGGGGGCAGTGACAGACGAGGGGGCAGTGAGAGGTGAGGGGGGGCAGTGACAGACGAGGGGGCAGTGACAGACGAGGGGGCAGTGACAGACGAGGGGGCAGTGAGAGGTGAGGGGGGGCAGTGACAGACGAGGGGGCAGTGACAGACGAGGGGGCAGTGAGAGGTGAGGGGGGGCAGTGACAGACGAGGGGGCAGTGACAGACGAGGGGGCAGTGACAGACGAGGGGGGTCAGTGAGAGACGAGGGGGCAGTGACAGACGAGGGGGCAGTGAGAGGTGTGGGGGGCCAGTGACAGACGAGGGGGCAGTGACAGACGAGGGGGCAGTGAGAGGTGAGGGGGGGCAGTGACAGACGAGGGGGGCAGTGACAGACGAGGGGGGCAGTGACAGACGAGGGGGCAGTGACAGACGAGGGGGGGCAGTGACAGACGAGGGGGGGCAGTGACAGACGAGGGGACAGTGACAGACGAGGGGGCAGTGAGAGGTGAGGGGGGCAGTGAGAGGTGAGGGGGGCAGTGACAGACGAGGGGGGCAGTGAGAGGTGAGGGGGGGCAGTGACAGACGAGGGGGGCAGTGACAGACGAGGGGGCAGTGAGAGGTGAGGGGGGGCAGTGACAGACGAGGGGGGCAGTGACAGACGAGGGGGGGCAGTGACAGACGAGGGGGGGCAGTGACAGACGAGGGGGCAGTGACAGACGAGGGGGCAGTGAGAGGTGAGGGGGGCAGTGAGAGGTGAGGAGGGGCAGTGACAGACGAGGGGGGCAGTGACAGACGAGGGGGGTCAGTGACAGACGAGGGGGGCAGTGAGAGGTGAAGGGGGCAGTGAGAGGTGAGGGGGGCAGTGAGAGGTGAGGGGGGCAGTGAGAGGTGAGGGGGGGCAGTGAGAGGTGAGGGGGGTCAGTGAGAGGTGAGGGGGGGTCAGTGACAGACGAGGGGGGTCAGTGACAGACGAGGGGGGCAGTGACAGAGGAGGGGGCAGTGAGAGTTGAGGGGGGCAGTGAGAGGTCAGGGGGGCAGTGAGAGGTCAGGGGGGCAGTGAGAGGTCAGGGGGGCAGTGAGAGTTCAGGGGGGCAGTGAGAGGTCAGGGGGGCAGTGAGATGTCAGGGGGGCAGTGAGAGGTCGGGGGGCAGTGAGAGGTGAGGGGGGGCAGTGAGAGGTCAGGGGGGCAGTGAGATGTCAGGGGGGCAGTGAGAGGTCAGGGGGGCAGTGAGAGGTCAGGGGGCAGTGAGAGGTCAGGGGGGCAGTGAGAGTTCAGGGGGGCAGTGAGAGGTCAGGGGGGCAGTGAGAGGTCAGGGGGGCAGTGAGAGGTGAGGGGGGGCAGTGACAGACGAGGGGGCAGTGAGAGGTGAGGGGGGGCAGTGACAGACGAGGGGGCAGTGACAGACGAGGGGTCAGTGACAGACGAGGGGGGGCAGTGACAGACGAGGGGGGTCAGTGACAGACGAGGGGGGCAGTGACAGACGAGGGGGCAGTGACAGACGAGGGGGGCAGTGACAGACGAGGGGGGCCAGTGACAGACAAGGGGGCAGTGAGAGTTCAGGGGGGCAGTGAGAGGTGAGGGGGGCAGTGAGAGGTGAGGGGGGCAGTGACAGAGGAGGGGGGCAGTGAGAGGTGAGGGGGGCAGTGAGAGGTGAGGGGGGCAGTGAGAGGTGAGGGGGGCAGTGAGAGGTCAGGGGGGCAGTGAGAGGTGAGGGGGGGTCAGTGACAGACGAGGCGGGCAGTGAGAGTTGAGGGGAGCAGTGACAGAGGAGGGGGGTCAGTGACAGACGAGGGTGCAGTGAGAGTTCAGGGGGGCAGTGAGAGGTCAGGGGAGCAGTGAGAGGTGACGGGCGTCAGTGACAGACGAGGGGTCAGTGACAGACGAGGGGGCAGTGACAGACGAGGGGGGTCAGTGACAGACGAGGGGGGTCAGTGACAGATGAGGGGGCAGTGACAGACGAGGGGGCAGTGACAGACGAGGGGGGTCAGTGACAGACGAGGGGGCAGTGAGAGTTCAGGGGGGCAGTGAGAGGTCAGGGGAGCAGTGAGAGGTGACGGGCGTCAGTGACAGACGAGGGGTCAGTGACAGACGAGGGGGCAGTGACAGACGAGGGGGGTCAGTGACAGACGAGGGGGGTCAGTGACAGACGAGGGGGCAGTGAGAGTTCAGGGGGGCAGTGAGAGGTCAGGGGAGCAGTGAGAGGTGACGGGCGTCAGTGACAGACGAGGGGTCAGTGACAGACGAGGGGGCAGTGACAGACGAGGGGGGTCAGTGACAGACGAGGGGGGTCAGTGACAGATGAGGGGGCAGTGACAGACGAGGGGGCAGTGACAGACGAGGGGGGTCAGTGACAGACGAGGGGGGTCAGTGACAGACGAGGGGGCAGTGACAGACGAGGGGACAGTGACAGACGAGGGGGCAGTGACAGACGAGGGGGGTCAGTGACAGACGAGGGGGGTCAGTGACAGATGAGGGGGCAGTGACAGACGAGGGGGCAGTGACAGACGAGGGGGGTCAGTGACAGACGAGGGGGCAGTGAGAGTTCAGGGGGGCAGTGAGAAGTGACGGGCGTCAGTGACAGACGAGGGGGCAGTGACAGACGAGGGGGCAGGGACAGACGAGGGGCCAGTGAGAGGTGGGGGGGGCAGTGACAGACGAGGGGGGTCAGTGACAGACGAGGGGGCAGTGACAGACGAGGGGGCAGTGACAGACTAGGGGGGTCAGTGACAGACGAGGGGGCAGTAGAGGTGGGGGGTGGCAGTGACAGACGAGGGGGGTCAGTGACAGACGAGGGGGGGCAGTGACGGACGAGGGGACAGTGACAGACGAGGGGTCAGTGACAGACGAGGGGGCAGTGACAGACTAGGGGGGGCAGTGACAGACGAGGGGGCAGTGACAGACTAGGGGGGGCAGTGACAGACGAGGGGGGGCAGTGACGGACGAGGGGGCAGTGACAGACGAGGGGTCAGTGACAGACGAGGGGGCAGTGACAGACTAGGGGGGTCAGTGACAGACGAGGGGGCAGTGACAGACGAGGGGGGCAGTGAGAGTTCAGGGGGGCAGTGACAGACGAGGGGGCAGTGAGAGTTGAGGGGGGCAGTGACAGACGAGGGGATCAGTGACAGACGAGGGGGCAGTGAGAGTTCAGGGGGGCAGTGAGAAGTGACGGGTGTCAGTGACAGACGAGGGGGCAGGGACAGACGAGGGGGCAGGGACAGACGAGGGGGCAGTGAGAGGTGGGGGGGTCAGTGACAGACGAGGGGGCAGTGACAGACGAGGGGGCAGTGACAGACGAGGGGGCAGTGACAGACGAGGGGGCAGTAGAGATGACTGGAGTTGAATCTGCGGTGACAGGAAGCTGTGTGAATCCCACCACTTGCTGTTTGCCAGTGCAATCCCTGCCACATCTGGGTGTCATGTCAATCTGATTGATTCCCTTCCCCTTCTGGTCTGGAGTGAAACTGGAGCAGTTCCCTATCCGTCCCTAACCGGCAGTGATACCGCGGAGCGCTGGGGGAGAGAGAGGTAGAGGAGGAGCAATGGATCCAGCAGAGATCGAACAAACCCATCGACCTAACCCCGTGCAGTACCTGACCTGGGAGTGTTTGATGGGGACGGTGTAGAGGGAGATTTACTCTGTATCTAACCCCCTGCACTACCTGACCTGGGAGTGTTTGATGGGGACAGTGAAGAGGGAGATTTACTCTGTATCTAACCCCGTGCTGTACCTGTCCTGGGAGTGTTTGATGGGGACGGTGTAGAGGGAGATTTACTCTGTATCTAACCCCCTGCACTACCTGACCTGGGAGTGTTTGATGGGGACAGTGTAGAGGGAGATTTACTCTGTATCTAACCCCCTGCACTACCTGACCTGGGAGTGTTTGATGGGGACAGTGTAGAGGGAGATTTACTCTGTATCTAACCCCATGCTGTACCTGTCCTGGGAGTGTTTGATGGGGACGGTGTAGAGGGAGATTTACTCTGTATCTAACCCCGTGCTGTACCTGTCCTGCGAGTGTTTGATGGGGACGGTGTAGAGGGAGATTTACTCTGTATCTAACCCCGTGCTGTACCTGTCCTGGGAGTGTTTGATGGGGACGCTGTAGAGGGAGATTTACTCTGTATCTAACCCCGTGCTGTACCTGTCCTGGAAGTGTTTGATGGGGACAGTGTAGAGGGAGATTTACTCTGTATCTAACCCCGTGCTTTACCTGTCCTGGGAATGTTTGTTGGGGACAGTGTAGAGGGAGCTTTACTCTGTATCTAACCCCGTGCTGTACCTGTCCTGGAAGTGTTTGATGGGGACAGTGTAGAGGGAGATTTACTCTGTATCTAACCCCGTGCTGTACCTGTTCTGGGAGTGTTTGATGGCGACAGCGTAGAGGGAACTTTATTCTGTATCTAACCCCGTACTGTATCTGTCCTGGGAATGTTTGATGGGGATGGTGTAGAGGGAGATTTACTCTGTATCTAACCCCGTACTGTACCTGTCCTGGGAGTGTTTGATGGGGATGGTGTAGAGGGAGATTTACTCTGTATCTAACCCCGTGCTGTACCTGTCCTGGGAGTGTTTGATGGGGATGGTGTAGAGGGAGATTTACTCTGTATCTAACCCTGTGCTGTACCTGTCCTGGGAGTGTTTGATGGGTATGGTGTAGAGGGAGATTTACTCTGTATCTAACCCCGTGCTGTACCTGTCCTGGGAGTGTTTGATGGGGATGGTGTAGAGGGAGATTTACTCTGTATCTAACCCCATGCTGTACCTGTGTGTGTTGTGAGGTGACTGTGTGGGTGGTTAACAGGTTTAGATATAGACTTTTATCACCTTCCTCATACTCTTCACTGACAAACAGCATCTAGGAAACAAATAACTTCTGACATTACAAACCAGATATATGGTGACGGACACAGTGCTGGTCGCCTAACTCCTTTGGATAATATCCAGCTGCCTTCATCATGCAACTGTTTTCCACCCTGACACAGATTAAAGGACCCAAACTCGTGTCAAGTCGACAACCTAAATGGATTTACTGACTGAGGCATGACCCAGGAGGAGTGAATCCATCCCCTTTACTCTGTCCACTTGCCTGGAAGCATATTCAATCAGATCATTCACGGCACACAAGTGTCAGACAATGACCATCTCCAACAAGGGAGAATCTAACCATCCCCCCTTGACATTCAATGCCATTACCATCACTGAATCCCCAATAACTTCATCCTGGGGGTTACCATTGACCAGAAACTGAACTGCGACCAGCCATATAAATACTGTGGTTACAAGAGCAGGTCAGAGGCTGGGAATCCTGCGGAGAGTAACTCACCTCCTGACTCCCCAAATCCTGTCCACCATCGACAAGGCACCAGTCAGGACTATGATGGAATACACCGCACTTGCCTGGAGGAGTGCGGCTCCCACAACACTCAAGAAGCTCGACACCATCCAGGACAAAGCAGCCCCCCTTGATCAGCACCCCATCCACAAACATTCACTCCCTCCACGACCGACGCACAGTAGCAGCAGTGTGTGTACCATCTACAAGATGCACTGCAGCAACTCACCAAGGCTCCTTCAACAGCGCTGCCCAAATCCACCTCCTCTACCATCCAGAAGGACGAGGGCAGCAGACACATGGGGAACACCACCACCTGGAAGTTCCCCTCCGAGCCCCTCACCATCCCGACCTGGAAATATATTGGCCGTTCCTTCACTGTCGCTGGGTCAAAATCCTGGAACTCCCTCCCTAACAGCGCCGTGGGTGTACCTACACCACACGGACAAAATCCTGGAACTCCCTCCCTAACAGCACCGTGGGTGTACCTACACCACAGGGACTGCAGTGGCTCAAGAAGGCGGCTCACCCACCACCTTCTCAAGGGGCAATTAGGGATGGGCACTAAATACTGGGCCCAGCCAGAGACATCCTACATCATGTGAGTGAATTTAAAAACACACTGTATGAACAAAATTGGTTCTGAATGGCAGTGATATATGTAAAAAAAAAAGTGCACTCACACAGCACCTTCAACATGAGTAATCAATGCCAGAGTTGTCATGAGATGTTATGAAACAGAACTGGACACCGGGGATGTGTGAGGAGTTATTCAGCACAGTTAACACTAAGTTAAAGAGATCTATTCTAAGGACCGTCTTAGAGGAGGAGGGAGAGAGAGAGGGAAAGAGAGAGGCAGAAAGGTTTCCAGAGCTCAGGGACCCCAGGCAGCTGAAGGCACGGCCGCCAATGATGGAGCGAAGGGAATCGGGAGATGGTCGAGAGGCTGGAAATGGAGGAGAGCAGAGATCCCGGAGAGTCGTAGGAGTTTACAGAGATAGGGAGGGGTGTAGGGGCTGGAGGAGGTTACAGAGATAGGGAGGAGTGTAGGGGCTGGAGGAGGTTACAGAGATAGGGAGGGTTGTAGGGGCTGGAGGATGTTACAGAGATAGAGAGAGTTGTAGGGGCTGGAGGAGGTTAGAGAGATAGGGAGGGGTGTAGGGGCTGGAGGAGGTTACAGAGATAGGGAGTGGTGTAGGGACTGGAGGAGGTTACAGAGATAGAGAGGGGTGTAGGGGCTGGAGGAGGTTACAGAGAGAGGGAGGTGTTGTAAGGCTGGTGGAGGTTACCTGGTTAGGGAGGGTTGTAGGAGCTGGAGGAGGTCACAGAGATAGGGAGGGGTGTACGGGCTGGAGGAGGTTACAGAGATAGGGAGGGGTGTAGGGGCTGGAGGAGGTTGCAGAGATAGGGAGAATTGTAGGGGCTGGAGGAGGTTACAGAGATAGGGTGGGTATAGGGACTGGAGGAGGTTACAGAGATAGGGAGGGGTGTAGGGGCTGGAGGGGGTTACAGAGTTAGGGAGGATTGTAGGGGCTGGAGGTGGTTACAGAGATAGGGAGGGTTATAGGGGCTGGGAAAGGATACAGAGATAGGGAGGGATGTAGGGGCCGGAAGTGGTTACAGAGATAGGGAGGGTTGTAGGGGTTGGAGGAGGTTACAGAGATAGGGAGGGTTGTAGGGGCTGGAGGATGTTACAGAGATAGAGAGAGTTGTAGGGGCTGGAGGAGGTTAGAGAGATAGGGAGGGGTGTAGGGGCTGGAGGAGGTTACAGAGATAGGGAGTGGTGTAGGGACTGGAGGAGGTTACAGAGATAGAGAGGGGTGTAGGGGCTGGAGGAGGTGACAGAGATAGTGAGGTGCGTAGGGGCTGGAGGGGTGACAGAGTTGGGTGTGTTGAAGGGGCTGGAGGAGGTTACAAAGATAGGGAGGGGTGTGAGCCTGGAGAAGGTTACAGAGAGAGGGAGGTGTTGTAAGGCTGGAGGAGGTTACCTGTTTAGGGAGGGTTGTAGGAGCTGGAGGAGGTCACAGAGATAGGGAGGGGTGTACGGGCTGGAGGAGGTTACAGAGATAGGGAGGGGTGTAGGGGCTAGAGGTGGTTGCAGAGATAGGGAGGATTGTAGGGGCTGGAGGAGGTTACAGAGATAGGGAGGGGTGTAGGGGCTGGAGTGGGTTACAGAGTTAGGGAGGATTGTAGGGGCTGGAGGTGGTTACAGAGATAGGGAGGGTTATAGGGGCTGGGAAAGGATACAGAGATAGGGAGGGATGTAGGGGCCAGAAGTGGTTACAGAGATAGGGAGGGTTGTAGGGGTTGGAGGAAGTTACAGAGATAGGGAGGGTTGTAGGGGATGGAAGAGATTACAAAGATAGG